>NC_051157.2:20488399-20685899 GCF_013339745.2 Dermacentor silvarum
TTTTGAATAGGGCTTTGCCTTTGCGAATAGCGTCGTGCGCTTGCAGCGCCACTACGGTGTCAAAGGAAAATTATTTTAAATGTTAAAATTAACTATACCATTTTATGATAAGAAGAGTAATTTTGAATTTCGTGTTATTGCGTTTAATTACAATTTAAAGGTTATTCCATTAGCAGCAAGTTGCGCTTGATTTTGAGTAACCAACTTTACGTAGCTGTTTACTCTGCGGAGACATTTAATGCGTTAGCATTAGGAGTGCCAAAGTGGAAAAAAGTGTACGTGTTTCAAGTGCGTCAAGCCGGTCACGTGGTAGACTTAGAGAGGGGATGGGAGAGCTTGGAAGAGCGTGTACAGACATAGTATGTATGTATGTATGTATGTATGTATGTATGTATGTATGTATGTATGTATGTATGTATGTATGTATGTATGTATGTATGTATGTATGTATGTATGTATGTTGTATGTATGTATGTATGTATGTATGTATGTATGTATGTATGTTTGTGTGTTTGTATGTATGTATGTATGTATGTATGTATGTATGTGTATGTATGTATGTATGTATGTTTGTGTTTGTATGTATGTATGTATGTATGTGTGTATGTATGTATGTATGTATGTATGTATGTATGTATGTATGTATGTATGTATGTATGTATGTATGTATGTATGTATGTATGTATGTATGTATGTATGTATGTATGTATGTATGTATGTATGTATGTATGTATGTATGTATGTATGTATGTATGTATGTATGTATGTATGTATGTATGTATGTATGTATGTATGTATGTATGTATGTATGTATGTATGTTGTGTGTGTATGTATGTATGTATGTATGTATGTATGTATGTATGTATGTATGTATGTATGTATGTATGTATGTATGTATGTATGTATGTATGTATGTATGTATGTATGTATGTATGTATGTATGTATGTATGTATGTATGTATGTATGTATGTATGTATGTGTATGTATGTATGTATGTATGTATGTATGTATGTATGTATGTAGTGTATGTATGTATGTATGTATGTATGTATGTATGTATGTATGTAGTATGTATGTATGTATGTATGTATGTATGATATGTATGTATGTGATGTATGTATGTGTATGTATGTATGTATGTATGTATGTATGTATGTATGTATGTATGTATGTATGTATGTATGTATGTATGTATGTATGTATGTATGTATGTATGTATGTATGTATGTATGTATGTATGTGTGTGTGTGTGGTATGTATGTATGTATGTATGTATGTATGTATGTATGTAGTATGTATGTATGTATGTATGTATGTATGTATGTATGTATGTATGTATGTATGTATGTATGTATGTATGTATGTATTGTGCGCGCTCCAGGTGTGCGAGGTGCTCATAGATACCGCCACCTCTGCGCGAGTGGAGCCGGCCGGCGGTTTCGGCGGCCGTGTAACTTGAACCCGGAGTGAACCCCCTCCCGTGCGCGTAGGTGTGCGCGGGAAAGAAGGGCAGGAGAGGGACGGCTACGCACCGAGCGAGAGGCCGCATTCCAGTCTCCCCGTCTTACTTATACCTAAATAAACGTTGTTTTCGTCAAAGTAACCGCCGTTACAGTTTCCCTCTATCTCCTAAGAGCGTATTTAACAGTATGTACTGAAGTGCAACTGACGGTTGGTGCACTCCGGACCACCGTCAGTTGCACTTCGCTCTTGGAAGAGGCAAGGCGTGTGTTGAGAGAGCTCCTGAACAACATTTTGCAATGTGGTGAACGCGGTTTAAATCATGGATCCGGGACTTCACAAAGAAGTGCGACGTATTGCTAACGCATTTCTCTCGCATTTGCCGCTAAATCACCACTTTTTTTTTTTCAACATTTTGCTCCCTAAATTCGAGCTACGGCCTTACGGGGTATACAGTATATAGTCAAGGGCCGAGCGCAAGATTATTATTATGGACAGGAGGCTGTACACTGTAAAAAAAAAAAAAAATCGCTTTTTTGTTGCGTTAGATTTTCCAGACAAGCTGTAGATTGTGACGTCATGAAGGTGCGGCGGCGTGGCCCGGCGCGGCTTCAGTGTGTACGCGATAATGATGATAATATCCACTTTGTGAATTCGGGTGAGTAAGTCTGTGGGTGCAGAGCAGTTACGATAAACTCCACTGAATGATATTTATCCGAACGAAAAGCGAAAGCCTCGAGTGCAGTTATAGATAGCGGAGTGTCGTTGTTATTGCTTCGCAGCGGTTTCTTTGTTTATAACCGTGCAGCATGCCTGCAACAAGCGTGTCTCGACCGCGACAAATGGCAGAGGTCAGCAGAAATGTGTACGCAGACTGGAAAGCAGGCGCCGCTTGACGCTTGGCGTGCTCTCGCTCTTTGTTCCTAGGGTGTGAAGAACTCTGCAGCGGGAGGTCTCACCCATAGCCGCTTGTGCATCGCAGAGAGCAATTATGCTGAAACTCGGCAGTACACTCCGTCGGCGCGCTATATACTTATCCCTCGACAAAAAGTCAACACAGCAAGCTTCTTCCAGCCCGACATGCTCCTTTCAAAGTTGCACCCCCAACCTCCCTCCTTTCCAACAGGCGTCCAATCCTCGCTAAACGAAATTCGATAGCCCTGTAAGAAGCAAAACACGTTGCGACATGCCTCTCGCGATAACAATGCATCGATGGATTGCATACTCGCGTTCGTTGGGCGCATACGGCAAAACAGGTGCTCGCGAGGATAGCTCGCGAGGTCTCGGGAAGAAGGTTACGCAACCGGCAAGTCGATTGTTTTAGGGTGCGCAGCCTTGGCGCTCTCCCTGAACGCCAGCTTACGGTGTGCGCATGCGCGACTGGGGCGCGCGACGAGGCAGCGGAAGCTGTCTGCGCCTGAGAAAAAAAAAAATATGAAAAATAACAACAGCCCCCCTCGGCTTCTCTTCCCCTGCTTTGAATATCACTCGGATGCGCTCTAGACCGGCGCGAAGGAGTCCTGTGTCGAGGCCATCTCTTAATAACAGCACTAACTCGCGCGCGCAAACGGAGTCATTGCTCTGCGAGTATATAGGTACATATATATCCCCGACCGCGAACATGAATGCGCATTTTGCTTCTTATCGGGAGAAGGCGCCGACGTGGCGCTAATTGGCACACGCCGCTGATAAGACGCGATAACGAGAGTCGAATGTCATTCGCTTAGCATTGCTTTGCAGATAAAACGAAGGCTGTATGCGCTCGATACGAGCGCTAGGCTGCTTGGCGAGGAACAACGCAAAATGGAATTGTTTGTGCAACGCGTTACACGCATACATATACCAGGTGTGTCATATTTAAATATCGTTTTTCTTTTTGAGATAGAAGTATGCTTTTCTAGGAGCCGTGGTGTAAGTGTTGGCAGACTTCAGAGGATGGGTGCGAGTTCGGTAATTAGTGCGCAAATTAACGAAGGTCACTTAATCAATCTTTATTATACATAGAAGGCTCATCACAAAGCGAAATTTGAAGCGAGAGGTCCGTACATGCCAAATCAACGTTTATATCTGAAAAAACTCACGCCCTGTGGGAATCGATGTTATGCGAAGCAGTGTGCGGGGAAGCCTACCAAGTTAATGAAACGACCATAAGAGCACCAAGACGTAGGTGGCTGTTTCATGACCTACATCACACGCATGTCATGACATTCATGTCATGAGTCCCCAGGAGTCCCTTTAGCTACGCCTAAGAGACCTTAATGCGAAAGCCTTAGTCATGCTCGTGACTATGACGTCGACCATCAACCTTTAGCATTTTTCTTCACTTAGTACCACATACGAACCCATTCCATTGGCTTTTGAGTGGTACTCTTTTCTCACTGAGCCATTGTCATTTTTGCTGAGTCATGGTCATGACTATGACTTCGACCACCATCCTTTAGTGTTTCCTTTAACTAGTACCCACGTTCGAACCCATTTCAGCTGTTTTTGAGTGTTAATCTTATTTTTCACTGAGTCATTGTCATTTTAGATGGCTGTTTCACGACCTACATGACACGCATTTCATGTCATTCATGTCATGACCTATCATTTACGTTCGTCATACACTCTTGTCATACTAAGCCAATTTTTGGTACATACCAAGTTAACGAAACGGCCGTGAGAGCACGAAGACATAGGCGGCTAGATAGATAGATAGATAGATAGATAGATAGATAGATAGATAGATAGATAGATAGATAGATAGATAGATAGATAGATAGATACTGTCAAAGATGTTCGCCAAGAAATGCTTCGCATTCAAAATTGCTACTACAACGCAGCTTTAGTGCGACGAATTGGAGCTCCATGGGCGCGCCATACCGAAACTAGGTAGGAGCGTGCTCAGCCACGCCCTCGAGCAACGACAGCGTCTGCGTCGCGCAGTTGCTGAAGTGCGAGAGCATGAAGCGGTGCCGCTCGGCCGTGGCTCGACGAAGCGGCTGTACGAGCAATAGGCAGCATGTCTTACATTCACGAGATAGGCAGGCAATACAATGCAAGCATACGGGACGTGTGTAATTAAAAAAAAAAGGAAGCAAGAAGCAATACATGTTCCTTGTGATGGGAGTGTGTCCTGGCGAAAGCCGCGGCGTTAAAAAATTAAGTTATGGTCTGGGTTTTTACCAGCCAAAAATTCAATTTCATTATGAGGCATGCCGTATATAGTGGTAGACTCCGGATTAATTTTCACCCGAGGTTCTGTAAAGATTACAAAAAGATTACAAAAAGATTACAAAAAAAAATATGTGCACGAGCGGTTTTGCACTTCGCCCCCATCGATATGCGACCGCCGCGACGGGAGTCGAACCCGCGACCTCGAGCTCAGCAGCGCCACGCCAGTCATGGGATAAAGAGCCAAAAGGAACGCAAACAGCGGCGCAAACAAAATCGTTAGATTCTGACTATAAGGCTGAGTGATCGATCAATTACCATTCTTATTGACTGTTTGATGCAGTGTATGCGATTAGCTTCGTCGATTGGGCACGATAACGATTGACAATGAGTCCATTATGTGACTTGAGAGTTACGAAGTTGCGAAGTTGCGAATCTAACACTTAGAGTGTTGGATTCGCCCAACACTGCAACTTTTCTTTTTTCTCTGAAACTTCTTGTTTTCGTTTTGATATGTCGTAGTTCGAACACCTGCTAGCGTTCGGGTCTTGCTTGACGGAACACACTACACAGTCGAAAGTTTGAAAGCCCGATGAAATAAAGATTGCGCGTGGATTCCCACTATTCGTTATTCAGCATTATACGACGCCCCGCGAAACGTCAGTGCTATGAAAGGATGCTACAGTTGATTACGGAGGATCGCGAAAGCAGGAGCTCGAACGTTGATGCTTTATTCGAGCATCAAATCTTTTGGTGTGTCATTAGACTGGTGCTTTGCGCCGACTATCTGGCACCGGCGATGTACGGATGGAATGTTGTTGGCGTTCTTAAATACACTGCGCCCAACGCTGAGCCTTTGATGGCGCTATTTGCGCGTTTCTTTTTTTTTTTTCGTAATAATACTTCGCTCCGCGCTAGTATAATATTCAATTACGCCGTCTCGACAGCACACGCGCTTACCAAGAAAGCGTGGGAGATTGATCGAGGTGAACTTGCTCGTTGCACCAAGTCAGTTTTATCTGATGTAATATTGCCCCCTTTCTCACGCAAAGGAAAGGATAGTCATTGAGCCTCCACTGCCTTGAGAGGTGGTTGCCCGGTTAGATAATGAGCGCGCGTCGATAAGCGCCTGCTCTCCATGGTTATCGTCCTAGGCAAACGCTCACAGAATGCGCTCAGATATACCGCAAGCACACAAGACTCTCCAGTGGCATTGATAAACCACAGTACACGGCAGGTCCATAGCTAAGTGGCCCCGAGGCAAATTTTTCCGCAAGATCAAGAGCTCGCACAGGTTTCCAAGCATGGTGTTGCTCTGCA
Organism: Dermacentor silvarum; assembly: GCF_013339745.2. Classification (NCBI taxonomy): domain Eukaryota; kingdom Metazoa; phylum Arthropoda; class Arachnida; order Ixodida; family Ixodidae; genus Dermacentor; species Dermacentor silvarum. Next base: position 20,494,336 of record NC_051157.2, read on the forward strand.
GCGGGCAGAATCCATTTCACGAGCCAATAAAATATAACTGAGGTCCGAGTCCGAGCTAGTTGGTAGAGCAACATCTTTTGAAGGAAACTACACAAACGACGGGTCTTTGCAAAACGTCTTTTACATTACAAAGACGGGACACGCCTTTTCCCCTCGCTTGTCCCGTCTTTTGCGTTGTTCCATTCTAAAAAGCAGACATTTACGGAGTTTGTGTGTTCAGTTTGTGCCGTTAGAAGCTTCAGCGTTAGAGAAGCGTGCGTGAATATGCAATTGGTGCAGTGTCATGCTGTCTGTTTCACGTAATTGTTCTGCATATCAAGTCTTCCTTACATCGCAGAACTTACGAGCAGATGATATCCGACATCAGGGAAGTACACGGGCTCATCTGGAAACCGGGCACAACATAAACTTTCAGTGGATTTCTGCTCACTGTGGCATCGTCGGCAACGACTTTGCTGATAGGGCTGCCCGGTCTGCCCCCGAAGACACCCAGACGCGGCCAATACCTCTGGCGAGGACGGACACTGCCAGGGAACTTGGTCTGCTTGCACGCAAAAAGTCACAGGCTTTATGGAGTTCAAGTGCCTTCAATTGCCGATTGCATAAGCTTGACCCCTTGCTACGGCTACAACTGCCATCTAGCCTTTCCCGCGATGAAACAACCTTGCTGTGCCACTTGTGGCTGGGAGTGGCGTTCACGAACGCTTACTTATATATCGTATGGGAATGGCCGAGAGCCCGATGTGCGACTCCTGTAGGTGCGAAGAAACCGTCGAGCACCTATTGTGTACCTGTCCTCGCTACGACGTACAACGTACGCCTCTCTCTCAGGACAACTTTAAGCCGACTGGACTCGAGACCGTTCTCTTAGTCAAAGATACTCGGACCGTGGCTACACCTGGCCGCCACTGGCACAAAAAGTGATTCAGTGCACTAGTACACTACTTGAAGTGCACCGGTTTAAGAGACCGCTTATAGTGTCCCGGTGCATCGTCCCACGTGTACTCAGTACTCACTTTCTCTTCTTTTCCTCTTTCTATTCCCCTTTCCCTTACCCCTCGTGTAGGGTAGCAAACCGGACCCCCTGCCTTTCCTCTCTTTGCTCTTTCTTTCTGCATATACTCTTACTGTACGGGAGCAGACGAAACACAAAGCATGAAATTGCGTCAACTGAAAATCAGCGCTTTGTCCGGCTGTTCTGTGTCTTTCGTCCTGCGTAGGTTTTTTCTATGGCCGCAACGCTGTTTTCAGCACAGGCACAGATGGGTGGGAGTATGAGAACATGATTGCTAAGGGCGCGACCCTTCAAACATCGATCAGTGCCTACTTGGCGCAGTGTACTAACTTGAAGCAAATAGGAAATCAAGTCGAGCGGTGACCCGCGGTGGCGCAGCAGTTATTCCACTCGGCTTATGAGGTCGTGGGTTTGATTGCAGGTTGTGGCCGCCACATGCGAACAGAACTTTCAGAGCCGACGTAGGCAGCGCGCGGTCAAAGGAGCAAGGAATAAACGGGAGATGCCTTGTATACGCGCAGCTGATACATTTTTTTTAAATCTGAAACACCCAACGCTCATGTATGCAACATAGAGTTTCTCACTATAACACCTAGAGGGTAATCTGGCGCCACCGTCTATGGGAGTGTCCTAAAGGGCGCTGTGCTGTCATCGGAATGACGGGATCTGTGTCTGCGAGGCTTGTGTTGGCTGGTGTTGTACGAGGCTTCATCTAAAACGTGGATATGTCTACACAAACAATGCGTTCTTAAAATAAGATCTACATAAGAGGCTTTCATTCTCCCATATTACATCTCTCAATAAAGCTTACTCACCTTCAAAGCAGAATCAAGCGAAGAAAATCAAGAACAGACGACAAGTTGTTACAAAGTGAGCGAGAATCTTGTCGTCTGTCCTACAAATTTAGCGGCCAGCTGATACTTTTAACGTTTCATATAATTGTGCATCCAATAATAGGTCCTCAAAATTAAACAAAACACGTTTTTTGTGTGTAATAATACAACTAAAACCGCTTTTTACGTGATGTTTCAGCGGGGAATGAATCACTGTGACAGACGGAACGGTTCTATAGCCAGGCGCGTCTTCAAGGCGTCCTGGCTCTCCGAAAACGATGCCAATCCGAAGTCACAATATGCCGGCATTCCCTTGCATACCACAGCGCAGCGGCACCAGATTTCCCTCTAGGTATTATAGTGAGAAACTCTATGGTATGCAATTGAAAGTGGCAACGGGAATATTATGAAAACCAAGTCGCGAGGTGGATTGGAGGAACGTGTGGCAAGGAGCGACACCGCCTTCAATGCGTATCAAGTAAATGTTGGCATGTCATACCAACTAAAGCTTGCAGCAACTGCTAAGATATTAAAGTTATTTCGTTGAAGTAGCTGCAGATGCCTGGCTGATACATATGTATAATCTGGTAATGTGAAATATATATGTGCTGATAAGTCGTTGTATCGCGACAGAACAGCTTTCACCTAGTAATGCTAGTTTGCAAGGATGGTTGTGTAAACAGCGTTGGGCGTATGTTAAAGAACTCTAGCTGGTCAAAGTTATTCGGAAGATCGCCACTATGGTTTCTCTGATAGTCCCATTGCAGTAATTTGCAATGTTAATTCCCTCACCCATCAGTAATACAAGCGCTCATAACGGTCTGAGCGTGGAAATCGACACACCCTAATTAATTGTTTTTCTAAAATTTAACAGCGGTGGTGGGATGCTGTCAGTGATACAGACAGTCTATTATCACTTATAGAAGACAAATTAAACATTTGTTCAAAATTTGTCAAGATTCCTGATGGTTACGCTGGTGTAGACTCTGAATACGAGAGGCTCAGAGCTATACGCCGCAGAGCTCAGAGACAATATCGACGCACAGGCCTTCTTGAAGATTACCGAGAATGCCCAAAGGTGTGTGATTGTATGGGTCGGCAGCTGGAGCGACTAGGTACAAAGCACTGGCAGAAATTCTGCACTTCACTCACCCCCTTTACACCTGAATCAAAATTATGGAATGTTCTGCGCTCTTTAAGTGGACCAGTAACGCACCAACAGCCATTCAGAGCTCTAGCTTTAGTCCAGAAAGTACCGGAAACAACTGTTGCAAACGAGTTTTGTCAGCTTATTACACGCCCAACTGCAGCAGTAAACACATCTGAATACAGTAATTCGGTCGAAGAAGTCAAAGCAGTCAAAGCATCGATCAATTTTTCTATCAAAATCGATCATTATGACCTAGATCAACCGAAGATAGATAGACCTAGAAGAATTAAAAAACGCACTTGTATCGTGCCGCCAGAGGACAGCAGCTGGACCTTACGGGGTCACATATGCTGCCCTGAAAAACCTTGGTCCTGTAGCCACAAATACTTGATTAAAATTACTGAATGATGCGTGGATATCGGAATGTCTTCCTCCTTCTTGGAAAATTGCGCGAGTGGTTCCGATACTAAAACCGGGTAAAACTCCTTTATCGTTAGATTCTTTCCGCCCTGTCAGTCTGACAAGTTGCGTTTGTAAACTTATGGTGGTGGACAGAATGCACCAACGCACTGCCTGAAGAAATGTCGGGCTTCCGCAGGCGCCGGTGTACGATGGATGCTATTTTAGATCTTGTTACATACGTAGATCATGAGAGGAGCTGTGGAAGAATCACCATTGCAGTGTTTCTAGACATAAAGCATGCATTTGACACAGCCAGCCACACTCACGTACTGCATGGGTTAATTTAGTTGGACATAGTTGGCCGAACACTGAGATGGATTGCGGAATTCTTAAGAGACAGGAAAATCTATATTGAAACTGCTGATGGCAAAAACACAGATCATAAAGTGAATCAAGGCGTTCCACAAGGTAGTGTACTCAGTCCATTTTTATTTAACTGTGTTATGGCTGAATTACCCCATATCTTGCCCGCTACCTTGAATTATTCACTATATGCAGACGACTTGTGCATATGGGCATCTGACACGAGTACTCAAGCCGTTCAGCAAACGTTACAAGCTGGCCTAACAGTGAGTAATGATTTTTTGAAAAGTAGAGGTATGATTGTTTCACTTCAGAAAACTGCTGTACTTCGTTTTACAAGGAAATGCCTCAAGAGATTCCAGCTCGTGCTAGACTCTCAGCGTTTGTAACTTATGCGACAACACAAGTTCTTGGGTATTGTTATAGACAGACGGCTATCATGGGCTCCCCAAATAAAAGTATTAGAGGAGAAAGTCAACTCCCTAATCAACATTCTTCGTCGATTTGTTGGAGTTAGATGGGGTAGTTCAACTTCTTCTTTATTACGCATTCACTCGGCGATTATTAGACAAAGAATAGCATGCTCTTCCCCTGTACTACATGGAATTATATCCCGTAATCTAGAGAAAACACTTCAAAGAATAATGGCCAGAAGCCTTCGCACATGTATTGGCGTTCCCCGTGCATCTGCCAGTGCTTTGGTAATTGCTGAGTCCTGCCAACCAACTTTTCATGCACTAAGATTTACGGAAACTTGTCCCTTTTTTCGTTTGCCAGACCTATGCCAAGACCTTCAAGGTAGAACAGCTGCACGCATACATGATGAAATACGGCGGTGCAAAAACTTACTACCTGATTACGAATACTGGCCTGCATGCGCAACTGATCCCGATGGCGACTTGCAATTCCAGAAATAGTCACTTCAATTCCTGGAGTAGGTCGTAAATCTGATATGCCCGTAGTTGCGATAAAGCAATTAACTTTATCACATCTTTACACTAACTACGTAGATCGTATTCACGTATGTACCGATGGATCATGCTGAAAACAAAGCTCTAAATCAGCGTTTTATATACCTGCATACCAAGAGAAAAGAGCTTATAAGCTTTGCCAATTTACAACGTCCACAACGGCAGAACATTAAGCAATACTTTCTGCTTTACGTTACATATGTCAGCATTCAAGACCTCTTCGCTGGGTAGTTCTGAGTGATTCGCAAGCCTCATTGCTAAGCTTAAATGAAATCAGCTTAAGGAAAACAAACAGAACATTGGCATACGAAATACAGAAGACATACGCCATAGCGAAAGATCTACAACACGACATAACTTTCCAGTGGATTCCAAGTCACTGTGAAATCATAGGAAATGTAACGGCTGATCACATGGCACGTGCAACTCATCAAAAGAATGAATTATCACTAGTTCCTCTAGCAACGAGTGATGCGCGTTGTTTATTGAACAAACTATGCGGTAAATTGTCCAAGGAAACTTGGTTCATAAATGATACGCAGAATTCTCAATTATATAATATTGATCCTGGAATAGAATTCAATATTCCGTTTAAAAATAAACGATCGGTTGAAACAACAGTACATAGGCTTCGGCTAGGCACTGCCTATACTAAAAGCTTCCTGTATAGGATAAGAAAAACTAATAGTGCTACATACTCATGTGAAGAGGCTGAAGAAGACATAGAACACCTTCTTCTACACTGTAAAAAACACGATGCTCCCCGTAAGAAGCTTTCAGAAAAACTACATGGCTTGGATAGACGACCACTATCCATAGCAAACATTTTCGGTCCATGTCCGACAGAAAAACTGTCGCCTTAGTACAATTTTGGAGGAATCAATAATATCACAAGAATACTAAGTCAGATATTAGTTATTGCTGGCATTGTTATTATTAACAGGTACTCTTGATTACATGTTTATTGTGTCTTCGTGTTCATGTAGCATTTGTGTCTGCGTACAAGACTGTTGTATTTAGAGCGTGACATTCAAGAGGGACCTAGTTCGCAAGTGCCCAACATCTTCTTTGTGAACATCTTGGTTTTGTGAACATTTATGCTTTGTGAACTCATGTGTTGTGTGTGAACACTTCGGTTTTGTGAGTGTTTATGTTATGTGAACTCTTCTGTTGCGCGACCATTTATTGCAGTTAAGACTTAGTACGTGAAGGTTCGTACAGGTGGTTATTAGTCCAGTTTTGTGATTTGTGACAACATTCCGAGGACAACTATCATGTAAGAGAAGAGGAGCAGCCGGCGCCACATAGGCACCAACCTCTCCTTTGTTGGGACTCGGGTAGCGTTTAGGCCGGTGATCCTTCAGCCATAGGCATGAGTACGTCCGGGAGTAAGAACTATAGAAAAAAAGGGTTTATTCTACATATTTACACTGGCTCCAAATATGGAAACCCACTCCATGGGAGAGCACTTTGAAAGTGTCAGCTCACTACATGTCTGAGCACATATCAGAACACGTCAGGACACACCACTGCACTCAAGATGTCTCCTTATAAAACATTCGGCTTCCCTAGTTGACCCGACTTGGGAATCAGATGACTTTGATGCGGCCAATCAGAGGAGTCGTATTGTTCACTGAACTCCGCCTCTAATGTTGCACCTTCGAAGCAAGGACGAGGCAATCCGGAAACAGGGGGTTGACACTCCTTCCACGAAAGTCGGTGGCTTAGTTTCTTGCCCTCCACCGGTCATCTTGCCAGGGTCGGGACTGGGAGAATGGCCTTCGCGCTAATCCCCGCTTCTAAAGAAGGGTGGCGGTTGTGGTCGGTCGCTTCTAAGTGAGCTTCTTTGTCATCGCGTCACTGCCGGTGTCGGGCCATTTAATAATAAAAAAAAAACACAGGAAAAATGACTGGGAGTAAAGTAAACAAAATAAAATGCTGCGATTAGATCTTTGAAAATTTCTTCTCATAATAATGTTGATAAAGTCAAGAATTCTACAAGATCATAAATTAAAAGAAAATAATAATGAAATACTCTATCCCTAAAAGACAACATTTCGTTCCGACGTTATATTCAGATCTCTGAAGCTACCTCATTTCACTTTCATTTCTTCAGTAAAATTCAAGCGTGATCGATGAAGACGTGATTCAAATAGCGCTAACAGCGTTAAGAGCACACGTGGGCATAGTCGCTCCTCCCTGAAATAAAATATCGAATCTCTGGATGTTTTTTTTTTTTCGTAGATAAAGACGAAAAGCAAACGCGTATACTCGGCGGGTTAAACTGAGTACCGGCGAACAAGTTCGCTAGTTCATTTCTAAACTCGTTAATAATGCAGGAGGCTATCCCCTCTGAACCGGCAAATGGTCCTGGCTTTCAGTACTGCTCAGTCAGCACCATATATTTAAGTAAAAAAAAAGTAACTTCCTTTCAACTCGTACTGCATAATTCAGCAGACAATACACAGCCGTTCTACTTTTTTTTTTCTGCGAAAAGGACGGAATGCCCGTGGTTCTAAAACCTTGTTTTGATCTTGTTTCCGGGTCCCTATAAACAACCCCGTGGCTGCTCGCGGAAGATTGAATTCAGGAGTTTGAGAGAAGTCTCTATTTTACGCAGGAGTCCCTATTAAATTGAAAAAGGAGAAGTTCATCTGAAGTAGAGGGAGCAGCTCAGCGGAACCTGCAACGCAATGCAACATCAAGAAGTTGGTCTTCCGGGTCATTCTATACTGCGAGATCGAAAAGTGATTGCAATTTCGTCGGAGTCATCTTAGGCGCCTCGTGTTACGCACTTGATGGAGAATGTACGCGGACGAAAAAGTCGCTTTCTTATTTTACTTCCTGCGGTGGCAAAAAGGTATAGCAGTGCACATCATTATGCGTAGTCGATTTTTTTCTCGAGCTGATATTAAAACTTCTACTTTCGATTATTTTTTTGTGTTGTTTGAAATTTCAGAAATGTAATTGCTATTATAATTGCGCGGTGCGGAGAATATCAGGATAGATTCTCCACTGCTGGATTTGTGAGCACGGTGTACTTCCTTTCAACTCGTTCTTGTTGTTTCCTCTGCACGAGTGACACTTACACCCCGTGGGGCATCGTCCAGGAATTGGGCATGCAGTTAGCGCAAAATTGGTAAAGTAAGTTTAGTCGATAAAAACTGCCTCACTGAATATTTATTCTTTTTTTTTTCAGCCTTTTCCTACCGGGCGCCTCTGAAGAACAATTCACCGTGTGACGTTACAAAACCATGCAGACTCGCCAGGCATATGCGACAATATTGCATTACATAAGGAACGATTTTCTTCTAAAAAGGAAAAATAAAATATTTAGCCACAGCCATTAAGTCTTCAAGCAACTTATCATGACGTTTTTTTTTTGTGTGTGTGTGTTTCGCTTCAACGTACTGAGTCCACGCTGGAGAATGATCGGCAGTACATTGGGTAAGAAATCAAAGCAGATAATAGTTTTCCATCATATATCTTATGGCGCGGGCGTTGCAGGGCCCAAATTACCATAATTATGGAGCGTTGGGAGATTATTGTGCTGTGCTAAGTGCTAAGGGAAGGGGAACACAGTCGATGAGTTCACATGATTAGGTGTTCTGTTGAGCTTAAGGAAATTCGGGAACGCAGGATCGAGTTGTCTGACGCAAGAAGTAAATGTAGATCGATGGAAGTGGCCTTCGTTCTGCAGGAAGCATTGATGATAATCATATGTTCATGGCTATTATCGTCAATGTACAGGAACGTTGTTGTAGGTATATGAACGAACCGGCAATAATCGAACCTTTTCACCGGCTATTTCGCCCAGTACAAACAGATGGCGCTTGCTCCGCGCCTAGCCATTGGTTGCCTCAAAATCCGCTGAGTTGCCTCCGCGGGGGTTCGATTTCCGGTCGTGGTGGGAGAGCTACGATAGGGGCGGAATAAAAAAAATAATAAATAAAAAAAGGACTCCTGTACTTATTTAGGCACTCATTAAAGTACAACAGATGGTCGAAATAAATCCGGAGTTCCAGCACTCCCGCGCCCCTCATAACCCACTGCTCAATTTGAGGACGCTAAACTCCACATTTTTTTAAAAATCTGCTAAATACGCTGTACGCGTGCGCACTTGAGTAAGGCTGCTTCCTAGTTTGTGAATTGACAACTGTGGCATTCTCACATGGGTCGTTTTACTAAAAGCTGATTAGCTAGCAGTGTTTTTGGGTAGAAACATTGCAAAAAAAAGTGTACCAATCGTTAATGGCGTTCTGCTGACTTTGCTGTACTGTAACTACTGTCCTCCCAGATTTTAATAACCCCGGAATAAAATTTGAAACCGTCATCTAACTCAAACCAAGGTTTTCGTGTAGTGGAACAATTTTCCGATTTGTGTTGATCAAAGGCAAAGTTCCCGGAAAAGCATGCCAGATAACGCCGCAAATCTAGTAGACACTCGCTCGCACTTACAAATATTATTTTTCTTGTCCTCACTACCGTCAAGCCCAATTCACTCAATCTAACTGAGACCCCGTCACGTATTAGATATGAGTATACACTCATTAGCGAGAATGCGAACCAGTGAATGGTTTGCACGTGTTACGCAAGATTGTTCGAAGCTTAACGTTTCGTCCCGAGCCACAACTTTAACGAATGACAAACGATATTACTTCTTTTCTGTAAGCTACACCAAAACTTCAAAACTTGTTTTGAGCTCGGAGCGCGGCACAAACAAATCTAGCGCAATTGACAAATTCACAAGTGATTACGTATAAATTTAATAATATAATGTCGTTGCACCGAAAAACTCTGAAGAACCAAAGAGGGAATAACTGTGGCTTGCAAGCCACTGGCAATATAAAAAAAAAGAAAGATGGAGGAATGACAGTGATCCTTATTTAATGCAGCGGCTGAAAGTGCGTACCCCTATGTCTTGAAAAACAATTTCTAGCCCTGTCGTCTAGCACGTGCACCGTACTGCAGTGCTCGTATCATTCGGACAAGGCGTAATGAGCTCAGGAGAACAAGTACGTGCCATGTACATGTCTTCTGAAGCTTTGGCCGCAGTTTCCTGCGGTTCATGCAGTCATTGTCGGCGACAACGGTCGAAACAGCGGCTTCCTGCGTTGCACCGGCGTCGTGCGCTGCCATTGTAAACAGAGGCAACGAAGGCCGGCTGAGGCAAGCAATGGACGCGTCACCACGTGATCAAACATGGCGGCGCCCACGGCGGCGCGGCGAAAAGGGTCTATAAGTAAACGTAGCATGAAGAACGGGCTAAATTGCGCTTAAGCTTTTCCCCCAATTATTTAACCCTGAGCTGGGTGTATATCTATAGTGCATCAATGCACCGAAAAGAGGAAGTCAAAGAAGACGCGAAAATGAATCCGGAGGGATAAATTAAAAGATATATGTATTCATTCAAGAAAATGCAAATCTGAAGCCAGACGAATAGGTGGCGCAGCATTGATAACTGCGTGAGCACAGCTGACCTTTGAGCATTGGACGAAGTAGTGGTGGTAGTGTTCCCACAGGCCGAGTTCATCTGGCGTGGTTGCCTGGTAACGCCTGAGCATCTCTCACGCCATTAGAACGGGTGCTTTACCAAATGTTCGCCAATTCGATGTCTCGGAGGAAAGTGTTCAACAGGCGTAGACTTCTGTTCTTTATTAATGCGCGAACTAATGCGTTCTTTTTTTTAATCTTCTCTTGCTTTCTTAAATTTTCTGCGCTTATCCCATCCCCCTGTGCAGGGTAGGCAACCGGCCACTTAGTCTGGTTAACCTCTGTGCCTTTCAGCTCTTGTTTTCCCTCCATCCTACTCCGGGTCGTTTCTCAAAATAAATTAGTGGGGAAAACAACTGTATATATAACGACCGTATAACACGGTGCTGGAATTTCAACGTGTTCACTGGCTGCAATAGCCATGCCCTCCAGTGGGCAGTCCTGTCTATAATGTCAGCACACTCAGCTCGATATCGCACCGACAATGCATGGTTGCGCCCTCCACTGTATACGCACACCCCGCTATCGCTCATCGCGGCCAACATCACCTTTTCTGAAGTGACAGAAATTGAGGTCCATCCGGGGGCATCATCAATGAAACGTGATAACGGACACGTGATGATAAGAGCGCTGGGGTCGCGTGACGTATACAGCGCATTTGTGGAGTTACACAAACGGCTCTCTGATACGGGAAAATTTGTAGCGACCGTCGCCGCCATCTTTCTGGATTTTTTTTTTTTTTTTGGGGGGGGGGGGGGAGTACTTGTTGGGCTAAGTAAGCAGTGCATATGTTCGCGTGTGGGCATCCGTATTTGCGTACGGCGATAACTTTCATCTAATCAAGCGCGCGTATTTACACGATATTCTTTGATGGTGTACAAAAGATAAAAGGGAAAAATGACCGGACGTCAACTTCTCTCCGTTATAGGTTGTCGACCGTTACGGAGTCTGCGTATACCAAGTATCATCGCGCAACTTAACGGGAACTTGGTGTTCCCCATGTGGCATCCATGTTTGCGCAGCGAAATGTGTGTGTCTTGCAGATGCATTCCTTCTAGTGCGGTTTGTTATTTCTAATAAATAATAACAAACAGAGAACGCCGAACAGAACGACAGTCTACAGGCGCGCGTGGGCCCGAGACGTGTAATTTCGCAAGAGCGCACTTGCAACCTGCAGTACGTAGCAAGCCGTGCTTTTAGCTACGGCTGACAAGCTTCGGTCCTTATCAAAGCATTGCCTGGCACGCCTGCGCCATAACCCGGACAAGGGTTGCACCACTATCCGTTCAGTCACTGCAACACGGAGTGCCTTTGGTGTGAGCCTCGGGAGCAGGGAAATAAGTATAAAATAGAAATAGACATGTAAAACTACAAATAAGACGGGCAGGAGGTTGCGTGGTGGTAACATCGGCTGGTCACAACAGCTTATATACTACGCCTGTCTCTCACTTAGTGCCGTCGGTATGCAAGCGACAGTAGTGTAGCGAAGAAGTACAAAATGAATGCCCGAGGGAAACTGTATAGTGCTGGTTGACACTCCCCAGAGAGTAGAGCGGCATGGGCAACATAGCGCAGCGGTCGCGTCTGTCAGCAGACTATATATCCGCGCGCTGCTTCTGCACGGCCTCTTCCATCTCGCGGATGCCTGCGGGCCAAGCGTAATGTACGAATACGCAGAAGCGTGGCGTGGCGCATGCCGCCGTCGTGTCTGTTAATGCCTCGCGGGCCGTGGCCCTAATGCGTCGACGTCGCGGGGGCCACGTCGGGAGACTTGTGGAGTGCTGGAACGCGTGAGATGTGCACATTCGTATCTTGATGCATCGTGCACATTCGTGCACATTCGTGCACACGATGAGAGGAAGGGGTCACAGCCCGTCTATTTTGTCCCCATACACTTTCCTGTTTCGTCTGGCTTCGACTTCAATTATCCATAGCCTTCTTTGGTCACGTGTCCGATAGCGAAATTGCCCGTGAGATTTGGTATTGCGCGAGACAAGCAGGCTTTTGGCACACCGAAAACAGCAGCTATTTTTTTTTTTTCAGTACGTGTCGGTATAGACTCCGACTAAACAACATGGACGCGTCCCCTCGTATTCTAGAACGTTACTTCACTCGACACTTTAATGACACACCACAGCAATTCCGGAGAGATGATTTCGTAAGCAAGTTCTCTCGGCGTATAGTCGAATGCAGTTTTAGTACAGGCGCAATTCTCAAGCAACTCCCCCCTGGTGCTTTATTGGAGTGAAGGATCTTCTTCAATATAAAGGGGCAGGCGTGTTTCACTCGGTCGAGCTGCAGACCACCTCGTGAATATGGGAGTCGGAATTCACAATGCATGAAGCATCGTTAGATCGAAATGCATTCTACGACTCCATCAAGAAGTTCGCGGGAATGAATAATTCGTTTGGTTCAAACACTTTTCGACTGAGAGAGTACGCATGCAGGCGGACTTGTCGGGAACAGCAAGTACATTTCGCACGTCCTCGCTGCCATTGCAGATGCAAGCGAATGAATCTTGGAAGGCTTGGCTGAACGTTGGCACTGGCAGTTCGAGTGCATCCGTATCACCCGAATCTTCAGAATACCACTGGCAGCAAGCTTCACGGTCCCTTTGTTGAAAAATGTCGACGTCGGCTGGACGTGTTGCCAGAATGTGAAATCACCATTCTATAGCGTTCATATGTTAGATACATCGCAAAAAAAAAAAATTGCTGGACGTGTTCTCTCTTCAGCCTCTATGCCTTTCTTATTTTCTTTAAAAAATTCGCAGTGATGTAAAAAAGTTCCACAGCACGTCATGTTATCCTGCTTACTCATGTATGATGTTGTCGTAGTCGAGAGGCACTGAAATGATACTTTTCAATGTGTTATGTTTCACAATCAATCAATCATCAATCAATCAATCAATCAATCAAGATAATGCACTGGAAGAAGAGTAAACGTGCAACTGGTGGGTATAAACACTCGTGACTATGCTTAATCTAATCACTAAGGGGGTGCTTGTGCTTGATCTAATAACGAACAGCAGAATAGATAAATAAATTATTGCCACTGTTCGGTTCCCTTTCCCGCCATAGGGAAGTAGAGAAGTTTTCGGATGTAGGTAAAAGGAAAAAAAAAAACGCGCAAGTTCTACATCTTGGTTAGGCAATCGACGTTTCTGCATAACCTCAACGAAAGGCGATAAACTAGAAAAAAAGAAAACATAACCAAAGGGAGCCCGGGAAAGACGCGAAAGCACGCATGATAAAGAAGAAAGCTCATATCGCGTCTTCGCTCGCAGCATGTCAAGTTGCCTTACATCGACGTCACGCAACGGAGGAAAACGTACGCAGACAACGCCATCAGCGAAGTTCCAGCGAGCCTCACGAATAATCGACAGGCTGCTGCAGGATCTCACGGGCGGTCGCTCCTCCTACATGGCGCATGCAAGACGCGGCCATTATTACGAGAGTGAAACGGTGCGAGAGCGTATCTTTTGTTTGCGCCTGTGTGTTGCTTTCTATAGCGATGCATGTACACAGCGCGGACGCGCGAGAACTACAGGAAGAAACGCTTATTGCTGACATGCCAGTGGCGATGCATCGGCAACGTCCCTGGTGCCCGTGTTCTCGCATGATGTACACAGGGTGCGAGAGAAAACAAAGAAAGAACACCTGTGAGTCTCTGGCGTTAAGGGCTCAAGGCCATCGGCAGCTGTTTCGTGCGAGTGGCAGCGCGAGGATGAATAAAATAGGACGCGGCTAACGACCACCGCCGCCACACCCTTGTTATGAGCGTGCGAAGACGGGGCGGCACTTCTGCTCTAATGGACCGCGCTACAGTGCACTGTTCGGCGTCCCCGCACAGGCCCAGTGGCGATGCATCCGACATTACAGATACGGGCAAACTGGTGTACTCTTGCAGAGCTAGCTCATGAATTCGTCTGCTGCTCAAGTCAAGGAAACGGGCGCTGCAAAACCCTTCATCCTGTTCTCCCACAGCTGATAGACTACACTGGGATTTTCATTCCTAGCACTTCGTTTTTTTTTTCTTGCGAGTTCGTTAGTGTAACCATGCAGTGTTAGCCTATAATAGCATAACGCAGTACGTTAGATTACGAAGAAGAACATGGTTGTCAAAGTTTAGCAATTGCTTGATGCCGAAGACAGTTACGCGCAATCTCATCGTGAGTAGATTGAAGGCACAGAAATAAGTTGTGCGTGAAGCAGTAGCGAAGCGTGTCCGTCTGGCAGCGAACTGAAGGAGGATGTTCAATTACCAGAAGTACACGATATAAACGGAAGATTCTGTGATTCTTTCTTTAAAGTCTATCCGCTGCGCTGGTGCAGCTCTTCAAGCGCACCGTCCTGAGTGACCGTGTATAGTCCTGTGCATCCTTTCACATGTACGCAGTGTTAACTCTCTCCCTCTTTCTATGTCGCCTTTTCCGTACCCCAAGTGTAGGGCAGCAAACCGGACGCTCGTGTCCTTGTGCATCCTTTCACATGTACGCAGTGTTAACTCTCTCCCTCTTTCTATGTCGCCTTTCCCTTACCCCAAGTGTAGGGCAGCAAACTGGACGCTCGTGTCCTTGTGCATCCTTTCACATGTACGCAGTGTTAACTCTCTCCCTCTTTCTATGTCGCCTTTCCCTTACCCCAAGCGTAGGGCAGCAAACCGGACGATCGTCTGTTTAGCCGCCCTGCCTTCCCTTTCCTTGCTTTCTTTCAAATCAAATTTATTTCTTCGTGCAGCAAGATTCTTCGTGTGATAAATTATAAACCCGGAAGATTTGTCAGGGCGGTGACGTCAGGGAGTGACCAGTCTCTACACTTCATAATACAGCGCCATCGCATTGAAAATATCATAGTTTGCTCTTCTTCGCTATTTGTTCGCTCTTAAAAGCAGTCGCCCCTAGCATTTATTTATTCATTTTTTTGTCTGTGACGTTAGCTTCAGTCAGACAGACGGGCTCGTGAACTTGCCAGTAATTGCTTATCTGAGCGGCAACCGTCCCTCGAGTGGCCAGAACACGGTGTCACCATCCTTTGATGTAAGTACGCTGTATTGCACAAACGCGCGGTGGATTTCTGAAACGTTTCCCTGAGGGCCTATTCGACTTCAAATGACGTTCAATTCCTACAGCGCGCACTGCTTTGCGAAGCAGTTCAGAGTGTTTTCGACCTAACTGCAGGTCATACAACTAGGATTTGGGCCAGTGCGTTACATTGCATGTTACAGTTGACACGGCGCATTTTGTGATCTCTCGGTACTTGAGTGTACATTGATGCGAACCTGTATGTTTCTCCAGCTTGTCCGGGCGCACGCACAACTTCCAAAAGCTTACATGTGTAACTGGGTATTTGTAAATGGGTATGTGGGGCTCTTCAATGAACCTATTTGACGCCAACTTGGGTCGCTCGGAATGTGCCACTTCGTATGTGCAGCTCTTCAATGACCAAAAAATCCCAAAAATGGCAAAAAATTAACATGCGCGCCACCAGGGCGATTCGCTGCGACGGCGCTATAGATGATACAGCGAGTCCATCGGGAATCAGCATCCCGACTGCATGCACGACTTATACGCGTATATGGTGCGTTTCGGCGGGTGCAGTGCGTGGTGTTTATACATTACGTCATTGGTAATCGAAGAAACGTCGACATTCATTGTGAGATGGCTTCTGCCAGTATTTTTTGTTCTTGTAGCTCATATGGAAGCGCCGCAGTGCTAGTCTACTAAGTAAATATGCATACCTCGAGCACTGGTTGGCTTCATTCCGTCAGCTGCCTCGTGTGCCCCAAAGTGATTGATTAAAGATTTTATTTGATGAAACTTTGTTGTTTAGCTAAACGCACAATGTGATTTGTCGTGAAAGTGAAATTCGTTTCTTCAATTGGCACAGCAGAAGAGGCGAAATTGCGCTACCATGCGATTGTTGTAATATCTGTGTGATATAAAGCGGGAAAGTAAGGGGACATGTAGAAGACCACCATAACTGCACTAATGCTCCCACGATGTTTTCTTAGTACAGAAGGCCGTACGCTGCTGAGACGCGGTGTTTAAAGACAACTTCAAATCTTGCACCCCTGTCTGGCGTCGCATTACTGCGTTAACTTATGTATCGTGACTGCCCATTATAGGTGGCAAACCCCGAATTATTAAGCAATTGTAACTGATTTCACGCATGGTTTGACAAAGATTTTCAGTACCCTTTATTTATATAATGCTTCTACACCGTTGTCCTGAACGTTGTGTAGTTCACGCTGTGTACAGCTCTGAGCTGTTATGCTTTATGCACTCGTTTTGTGTGATACGAATACTTTAAAGGATGCAAAGTACCCGTCAGGTTTTTCGTGCCTTTTGTATAGGCTGCTGGTAACACTATGGTTGAGAAACGCAAAAAAAAAAAAAAAAAAAAAAAGAAACGCCTCGAAATAATGCGCCTGCGACCGTCCAACTATTTCAGGGAGACAGTGACCATTGACCATAAGTAAATCGTTTATGCAGAGCTGCTTAGTTGTTTACTAAGATCCCTGGAAGGCTTAGGTATCACCCATCGTAACTGCACACTACATTTAGTGGATGAGGAACAAATGCTTGTGTCAGTACACAATCCGCGCGAACAGTAACTACCGTAAAATATTGCGACGTGACACATTCTAGAATTTTAGATCAGTTTTAGAATGAAACGTAAGAAGAAGTGGAACAAACAGCCAGTTGTAGGCGAAAAGGTGGGCAGTAACTATTTGAACACCGTGAAAATCGTATCACTCTGAATTAAGCACTGCGCAAAGCAATCTTTTTTTTCTGGTCGAGATCTTCCGATGATCGAAAATTCTCTCGACAGGCAGGCACATGGTGGTATTGCAATGACTAAAATGGTCTATAAAAGATCTGAGACTGCATATTGAAATGCAGTGCAATAAATAAGAAAGAAACATGTACAAATAATATGGCTCGGGGAAGCATGGCGGCAATCAACGCATGCCGCCATCGTTAAAAATGCCATCGACGACACGCTATAAATATAACCCGCCTTTCGTGTTTTTTTAGTCGCCAAGAATTCGGCTGGTCAGCAGAACCGCGACATTTATGACGGAGCCAGCTCAACGGATCTAGTGACATATAACTCGCTTGGAGGACTGTACAATTCGGAGCAAGCGCCTGGTATACTGGAAGTTCGAGCCAACCCCTGGCGCTTTCATATGCAGTTGTGAGGACAATGCGCATTTGCATACGTTCCGTGGAGCTCATTTCTTTGAGCGGTCTGGCGCCGTGGTATGCTCCCATTCTAAACTGAGGCGTAGCAAGGCTTCCGAAGCTATTAAAATTAAGGTCGGTAAGGCGTCGCTGTCTCGCTGCTGTTTGTGCAACCTTGGCGCGCAACCCAAGCGATTGTGCGCGTTGTTCGTGGCCGCGCAGATCGCTCATGCATGTGGGCAGCGATCCAACACGTCACCAACGCCGCAATTCATAACTGGCATGACGTTTGGGCCAGGCCGCTGGGGCACTAGCCGGGTGCGCAAGTAATGAAAGCGTTTGCCATTGAAATAACGAGATGATTAATTGCCCGAGACGCGGAAGCAACGAAGAACAATATTTGCATACCACCTCACACAATAGTCTATGAGAAGGGAGCCTCAAGACATTTCTAATCTTGTGATGCAACACTTCAGCCTAAACAACACTTCCCGTGCCCAGGTACGTAGAGAAGTCCAGAAGTCCTCATCTAGCTGTTATTTAACGGCCAGATAGTGGATACCTTGCTCCTGAGGCGCCTGGTCATATTCGAGGTGTGGGTCTACATTGCGATTACTAGTACTTAAGTCCTCTTCGAGTGTTACTGTATTCCATTTCCAGTATTTGTCACCTGAACGAACTCCCTTACGCATCACGGTTGGCAACCTCAGAGCACACATTCGGCACCTGTGTCGCGTACCCAGTCACGTCGACATTGCTGCTTTGCCGGCACAAAGACTTCAACCCACATTTTCCAAACTTGTTGCGACACATCAAGGCTACCTTCCGTCAGGCAGCAAGACCACTGTTACCGCTGTGGCGTCTACGACAGTCACAAGTACACCTCACGATTCCGGGAATTACGAAGAAGATCCGTCATTTCACAGTGTCTCTGCGACAGTTGGCATTGTCATTACTGAACGATGCATATGAACAAGGAACGCAGATTTACACCGATGGCTCTGTCTCAGCCACCAGCTCCACAGACGCTTTTATCATCCCGGCCTTACAAATCACAAGGAAGTTCAAAATGACCCACATAACGACCTCTACGGCAACAGAACTTGCGGTCCTACGTGCTGCTGTTAATTACATCGTAGAAGCACCACCTCGAAAGTGGATCATTTTTGTGACTCCAAGGCAGCCCTTCAGTCTGCAGTCTGCTGGCATTGCGACGCAAGATCGATGAACAACTGGTGTTTGAGACCAGAGAGCCCTCGTGGACGGACATGACATCATCTTTTAATGGCTGCCTGGGCACTGTGGCATCTTCGGTAATGACCTTGCTGATGATGCCGCCCGGTCAGCCCATAAGGACACCCTGACAGTTCCTATGCCCTTATCAAGGACGGACGCTGCGAGGGGTCTTCGTTTACTCGCTCAAACCAAGACTGAAGCTTCATGGAACACCCCGATTTTCTCGAACTGTCGTCTCGACCGGCTGGATACTACACTGAAGCTGCATGTTCCATCGAACTTCCCCCGCCGTGATGCAACTTTACTTTGCCGCCTCTGGTTTGGGGTGGCTTTTACGAAAGCCTACTCATTCCTTATGGGTATATCCGACACACTAATCTGTCAATTGTGCAACTGTGATGAGACGATCGAGCACGAGTTACGTTTTTGTAATCTTTATGACATCGAACGCGACGTTCTTCGGAGTGTGTTAAACCATTTAGACAGCAGGCCTTTTTCAGAGATAAAGATTCTTGGACCATGGCCCCACGCGTCGCCGGCTTACAGAGCGACGCGGTCATTGCTACAGTTCATGAAATCGACTGTCCTGAGTGACCGATTGTGAAGTGTTGGACAACCGCACGTACAGAGTACTTTCTTCCCTCTTTTTCTTTTTTCTCTTCATCCATTTAAGCCCTTTCCCTCGTGTAGGGTAGCAAACCGGACGTGCGTCTGGAGACCTCCCTGCCTTTCCTTTCTTTTTTACTCCTCCTCCTCCTTACAAATTTACAAACAGGGCAGCTCGGGGCGTTTCAGTAAAAAGAAAAAAAAATCACAGCATATCCACGGGGTGAATGATGATGAGTGGGCGAAGCTCCGGAGGGAATCATCGGATCTCCCGCTTAAGGGGACGCTAGCACAAACGCGTTAGAAACGTGCAGTACTCTCTAGTAAGGGGGAGCGGCCACAGCGTCTTACGCAGCCATTTACACATGCCGGACGGTGCACCGCGTTTGCCGACGCCATCACATGACTGCTGAGAGAGTATACCCCCCGTATTCATAAACGCTCCTCGACTTGAACTTGACTTGCCACCGCTTTGGGCAGCGCGTTCGAAACGCGTTGAAGGTAAGGCGGAGAGGCCACAGCGTCTTACACCAGCTTCTTACACGGGCCGTAACGCGCTAGCACAAACGCGTTAGAAACGCGCTAGAAACGCGGCCTTTCGTTAATGTTGGGTATTTATTGCTCGTGGTGCGTGTGTCCATGTCCGCTTCGTGGCGTAGTGGGCTAACGCCGCGCGCTCGGAAGCGAGGGGTCCCTGGTTCGATTCCGCGCTACGGACACAACTTCGGAATTTTTTTCTCATTTTTCTCAGACTGGTTACACACTACTACTACGACGACCGGGACGGAACGGGTGCCGCTATAAGGAGCTTCGCCCCTAAAAAAAAAAGGCGAGGGCAAACCAAGCAAACCCTATCTTCGCCATCCTGAAGGCAAAAACACCGGAGGCTTCGGTGTGGCCTCAGAGATTATAGAACTTGTGCCTGTGCGGCGCTATCAGAGGCCATGCTCCTAGCGGCCGAGGAGTCCAGCAGGCGCACGCGCATTCAGGATGAAAGCGGCGCCAGCGGCAGATGCAAGAGAGCAAAACAAGGCAGCCCTCGCTCTCGTCCGACGCCAGAAGTCAAGGGTCCAAATTACGAGTCGCGTGACGGAGAAGGCCACTGTTTCGCGAGAGAGCAGTAATATGCATACTCCTCACCACTCGACCCCTTTCCCCTCTCCTGACCTCCGAACGAATGCTTGAGGTGCAAGAGGGCGCGAAGGCGGTTGCGTCCGCGCACGCTGGCCGGCGGTTTATCGCGCGCTGAAGACGCTCGGTTTGTTATCAATAAGCTGGCCGCCCGGTGTCCTGTATATCGCGGGAGATAGCGATGGAGAAGGCGCCGTGTCCCCACAACCAACCGTCGGTTATCGCGCAGAAGAGGGCGAGAGGGAAGACGGCGCAGACTCTGTGGGGCCTCCATATGGCTTATCGGAGCGGCCGTTCCTGCAGCGATTTGCACATCCAACTGGTATACGGTCGCTGTGGACGAATGTGTTACGGCCTTGCCGGAAGTCACGGGCCCGCGCGTGGTCATTTATATCGGAAATCACAAGTCGACGCCGAAATCTAACACACACACACACACACACACGCACACACGTATACGACGTGACATTAGGATTTCCCCAAATCGCACCTTCGCAATGCATGTGTAAACAAGCACGGCGTGATTGAAGTCTAGGAGATTGTGCAGATTGTGGCTCAGATTGTGTATGAGTATTAGCAATATGGAGAACAGCTGTACAAATGCAGTGTTACATTGTTAAATAAAAACTGACAGTCGCTTTAGCACACGCTACAGAGGATGAAGGCGCAAGCCTGCGCTCTCACGAGACATTCAATAAATTACTTGACATTCTCATCACCCATCGTGGGTTAGGGGTTGAGACCAGTGTCTCGCAGAAAAGCAAGGAGTGCCTTCGTAACGCGGGGCGCACATGCTTAGCTCAAGGCGTGTATCCTGAGGTACATTTAGTGCGGTCATTAGGACAATCCTAGCTGTGATAACACATACTGTACTAAGCCCGACACTCGTGTCAGCAGAGGACCACCCGCATCAGTCAAATAACACTATAAACGAAGTCCAGTGCTTCGATCTAGTGAGGTTGATAAACTGGAGGAAATCTCTTAGACGAGTGCAGAGTCCGTACAGACCCAATGCACCTCTTATAGAGATTGGGTTCTTAGAGCGGACGCCTCTTGTATCTATCGGCATATCATTCTTTGTGTTGGCAATCTCATTGCAGGCGCTGCAGGTCCGCTTTGACGACGACATGTCAGCTTTGTTGGTCAATAACACTTCAAGACTGTGCAGTGCGACGGGACTCGAGGTCAGGAAGAAGGAATACGTGTGCTCACGCTACGTCTTTGTGGCCTCAGGTCCGGTCGCGGTAGCGCGCGAACATTGAACATTCGAAATACGATGGAGAGGAACTGTACCAGAATGAACAAGGTTTTTTAAAAGACTGTGCGACTTCATATTAGATTTGGGTGGGTTTGAACAAGATGTTCATGGAGCTGGGATAGAATTGCCGAAGACTGCTTACAATGATTTAGATTTGCACAACACATGCGTAGTATTGTTTGGGATCCGGTGACTGCGTAAGTTCGACGCGAGGCACAAATAGAAAGCGTAAAGAAAAAAAAAAAAGGGTGTCAAGAACGCGCTTGCCAGAATGGCGTAACAACCTTAGCAACCACTTTCGAAAAGTTTAGCAAGCTAGGCGCCATCTTTACTCCTTTCACAATCTTTGTACCATCACCAAAGTATACGACAATGCTTAGGAGAAGCTGATAGGTTCGCTGAAATTTGAGATTCTATGAGCACGCGGCATTACAGATAAAGAAGGAAGTCGGTAGCACCGGCCAGGTGTCGTTCTTGTATTTGTGCTTTTCAATTTGCGTAAGAGCATCTTGTTTACAAATGCTTCGAAACGCTCTCACCGAAGCGAATCAGAGAAAACAATTTGCGGAAAAAGTGACTGACATTGAAAGCCGGTATTTCGAAAGAGGAAAGTCAAGGCTAATCATATTAGAGTGCCGCTTCCGCAAAGACAACGATGTTTTTGCCTCGGAAATGGCGGACCTTCGTAATATAGTCCAGAGAAGGGGAAAGACTCGGCAAAGCTTTGATTGCTGCTGCAGTGAATATTGCTATGTCGTGAATTTATATATTATCATTATTGATTATATTGAGCAGCTTTGGCATGTTCGTTAAATAGCAAGGACACCGGCGCCTTGTTTTCGCCCGGCGCGATGGCGTCACCAAGTCATTATTGTTATTTGCAAGAAACACATAAGTAAACGCCTCAAAAGAACAGGAAATAACGTTGTTGTGCACTTGTTAAGTACAATCGTGCAGTTTTCTCGCCAGTTCACGCACCAAAGCACACGCTAACACGAACATAAACGAAAGCGCACGCACTCTCACAGAGAGCAAGGGTATCTGAGACTTTCGATTTTTTTTTGTTACAACCTTATGTAAAAGATAAGGAAAAAAAAAAGAAAACAATGAAGCCAGAGAAAGCTTTGAAGTTAACTGTTATTTTACTTGTCATGTAGAAAAAAGTGTCCGCGGACACCTAAGCACAGTTGTTAATGCGAAAACATTAATGTCCAATTGAACACCGGTGAGCGGCCCTTCGAGTAATGAACTCCTCGTGGGCAAGCCAGCGCGTTGAGACACTTGGCGCGTTTTGATTTGGCCCATGCGCAGTTGAACGCTGGCGAGAGCTTGTACGGAGGAGGAACGCGAGGATACCACAGGCTTCCGAGAGTGAGGGTTATTTAGCGTCGCGGCGATGTCCTCTCCCCTCACGCAACACCTGGCGCGTTACTGCAGCAGCAGGTGGTCCCTTTCGTCTGCTCTGCTCCGTCGAGGCGCGGTCGTGACTGTGGTGTCGGAGCCAATGGGAATTTAGGTGCCGTTTCGCTGCTACAGACGCGAGACGCCGGCATTTCCGCTCAATGAGCCATTTGACGCTTTCGCATCAATAAGGAAACGGAAATGAAAGCGGACGAAAAGACAACTTGCGGCAGGTGGGAGCCGAGTCTACATCTTCCGTATTACGCGTGCTGTGCTTTACCAATTGAACTACCGCAAAGGCCATGCCCCCGTCCGCTTTCTTGGTTATTTGGCGTGAGTACTAAGTGGAGGAAACACTAACGGATGGTGGTGGAAGTCATAGTCATGAGCAGGACTCAGCAAAAAAAAAAAGAAAAAGAATTAACACTCAAAAACCACTTAAATGGGTTCTCACGTGGCTTTTTAGTGAAAGAAACACTAAAGGAAAGTCGTAGTTATGAGCATGATTCAGCAAAAATTACAATGACTCAGCCAAAAAAGATTAACACTCAAAAACCACTGAAAGGGGTTCGGACATAAATGATAGGTCATACCATGAATGTCATGACATGCGGCTCATGTAGGTCATGAAACAGCCGCCTACGTGGGATGCTCTCATGGTTGTTTCGTTAACTTGCTATGCTCCCCC
Source organism: Dermacentor silvarum (assembly GCF_013339745.2). Lineage (NCBI taxonomy): Eukaryota > Metazoa > Arthropoda > Arachnida > Ixodida > Ixodidae > Dermacentor > Dermacentor silvarum. Next base: position 20,518,069 of record NC_051157.2, read on the forward strand.
CGCACACTGCTTCGCACAGCATCGATTCCCACAGGGCGTGGGATCTGCCTGTTTTTTTTTTTTTGTTCTTGTTTTTTAATTCGAATGATCAGATTGCTATGATTCGGCAGCATATTACTAAAACCGACGCTACTATAGTCATCTTTGAAATAAAAAGGAGAACAAACACGCCTGTTTGCCAAGCAAAAGAAATCTTAGGTGATCTAGTACTTAACATCTGACACGCTGCTAACATTTCTTAAATCATTGAGCGCCATGTTTAAGATGGATGACACTAACTACGCAATTCATTATTAACTGCAGCACCACAGGAAGACAAAAGACAGAAACGAAGTGAACGCACACAGTTTCTGTCCGTTGTCTTCCTGTCGCCGCTGCAGTTAATAATGAATCAACACCAACAACATAGTCCGATTTTCAATTATTGTGTCAAACACTACACGAACTATTTCCCACAGGTCCTCTAATTAGATCGATTCGAATGATGCAAATAACGAACTCTTATAGGTAAAACAGTAAAACGAAGACCCACGGCGCGCATCTGCATTTGTAACACATATGGCAGTGACGGTAAAGAGGGTAACGTTGTGCCGAAACGCTCCAATAACCTGACAGTCAAAAGAGAGGAAGCTACTCATTTTTGCTGGAGATGTACTCCCCTAAGCAAAAGTAGTGCGGAGCAGGGATTCCGTGAGGCAACCCATGTTTTTCTCCGTCTATGAATGTAACTTGAAATCGAGAACTGCGGTCCAAACTTGGCATTGCAAACTTTCCAGCGCACTCGTCGATTTCAGTTTGTGCCTCTGAAATACGAAAAAAAAAAAAACTCAGTTTTTTTTCTGCGAGCCTGTGGTTCGTATTCTTTTGCTCACCGATGTAGTTGTTTGCAGCCATTGACAATGCAAATGATTTGTCCTGCATTTTTCTTCGTCGCCTGTATAGTGTTCGCCAACTACGCTGCTCTATTGCACACGGTTCCTCACGTAGCTCTGCGTGACATCTAGGCTCCCACTTCGCCTCATGAGGGACGATAGAAAAAAAAAGAAAAAAAAAGAGAAAAGATCTCTTTAGCAAGGTCGCTCAAGTGCGTGTTCAGCAAGGTCGAACTGACGATGGCCTTGCGCTTGTTCGCTACAGAGTGCGCCACTCGAACTTCTTCATATTCTGATGCATGACGCGATGATCTCCTGCCACGTGCAGAGAGCGAATGATATCACGAACAGTGAGCAAAAAAGAAAGAAAGAAAGAAAGAAAGAAAGAAAGAAAGAAAGAAAGAAAGAAAGAAAGAAGAAAGAAAGAAAGAAAGAAAGAAAGATGAACTAGGCTCATTTCTAGGTTGATCTCTGGAGTCGAGTGTAGGTGTAGTGTTTAACGTTCACGTGAAAGGGTAATGTGATTGCACACTTTCGGCAAGTGGAGGACGCTACGTATGTATGTTTCATACGACTGCAAGAAATGGGGATAACGCTGTGTAGCTGACGAAAAAAAAATGGAGTCTATAGATGTCGTGAAAAACTGTACTTTTTTGCAGTCTATGGATGGAATTGGAAATGAAGTCGCACAATCAATGTATACGTGTTCGACCAATGCGATGCACTGACAGAAAATTCAAGTCCCAGGGCTGCGCAACAAGATATTTTACGTTTCTTTCTGATGCCACGGATTTTTTTTTTTACTTTTGCTCTGCGGGCGCACATGCTGATTCTAAAGGGACACTGATAAATAATATTATGTTAACCTCACAAAACTCAAACACCAGTCCACATCAAGGAAAATTAAAACGACTTATTCACATTTGTTTCTGGCCACCGAGAGTACATCCGTACAAAAAAATTATAGTTGAGTAACATAATCTGAATGGTTACTAATTAAATAGTAATTTGTTTGCTGAACTATCCCCAACTGAAAAGTACCTACAGCTTATTAGAAACGCTTCAATGGACTTAGCGTTATATTTCCAGCACTTAAATCAGAACTGTTAGGTACCAAATTCTGCGAATCAAAAATGGTACCTTGAGCATTGCGGTGTTTAACGGGATTAGTAGAATACACTTATGGAATACCACAATGGTCAGTCTTCGCCCTTAGGGCGCTGACTTAGAAAACTGCAAATTGTGCTAAATCGAAGCAAGGGTGGCAAAAAAGAGTGGAAGCAAGTTGCGACGTGGTCTACTTGGGACTAGTAAAGCAGTTAACAATAAGCAAGGATTACATTCCTTTATAAGCGAACTGTGGGGTCAACCTAGCACATCTAGTTTCCAAAATAATCTAGCAAACACGGTATACAGTGCATTGAAGTTTGGGACGTCACAGTGACGCTAAGACTGGGACAAAAATAAAAATAAAACAAAATAAAAACAAAGAAAGGGTTAACTTTCCCTTCAATTTTTTTTCATTGATTGATTTACTTGGATGAAATTGTAAATGCACCTCCGACATGTCGAGAATTGCCGACGACGTTATAGCCGACGATTAACGAGTATTGAACATTGCCTGCAATTGTTCAATGATCAAAGGATGGTAGTATTTTATTTTATTTATTTGCATCACACTGCAGACCGTATGGCCCAAGCAGGAGGGGCAAGGTGACACAAAAAATGCGCGTACCAAAGGCAGAATTGCAAAGAAAGCAAACAAAATAGATCAAAACAGCAGTGTTACTTAGGGAATAGTGATAATATGAGTTTAAATTGATTCAGGGGAGTTGAGATGATGGAAAGGTAGGAGGTTCCATTCTTCTATAGTTCGAGGAAAGAAAGAAAATTTAAAGATGTTTGTCCTGGCAACGTAAGGGGAGAGAGTGAGGGGGTCTGAATGACGGGTTTTCCTGGATGCAGAAAGGGTTATGCATGTACTAGGATCTGAAGAACATTTACGGTTGATTGAGGAGTAAAGGAACTTCAGTTGTATTATTTTTCGCTTCGATGATGTGATATACAGCGCGTTCTTTTTTTAACTGTACCAAATTAAAAAAAAATTGCCTGTGACATGTGACAACGAGCACAATTGTAATCCTTGAGCTACATTACTCAACGAGGCGGCCATTAGTTCTATGAGAAATTGAAATGCTTAATTGCATAATTCACATAATTATACTAAATAATTCGTTAATTCATTACTTGATGGAGCATATATTTCAATCTTCGATTCGTAGCTAGTGAGTTCGCAAGGCATATCGGCTTCGGAACGAATTCTGAGGATGGCACAGGTTTCGAGATATGCGGCGTCAAACTTACGGCAAAGATGCACTTGTTGTTACGCTTACGTTTTAAAGAGAACGCTCTTTGATGCATTGAAGCACGGAAGTAGCTGGAACGCCAATGCAGTTCATCGGACACTTTGAATATTACTGTTTCGAAATCGGCGTAGTCCTGAGAATCAGTTCTAAGTGATACGCCTTGCAAACTCACCGGCCACAATTCGTAAATTGCAATATGTGCTGTGAAGTAATTAATCAATTAATTAGTGTAACTATGGTAATTATTAGTGATGCATTTTGATTTCTAGTCGAAGTAATGGCCACCTCATCGAATAAATTATCTCTAGGATTAGAATTGTTATATCTGCCACAAGGCAACTGTCAAAAAGTGTGGTGCAGCTAAAAAAAAAACGAGCAAAAAAAAAAATAAATAAAATAAAACAGAGCAAGTGGTATATGGCAATTAAGCAAACATATCTAAACATTCTTTAACAGTAAAAAAAAAAAAAGAACACCAGCAATGCATACGTTTTGCATTTTCTGTGGTAAGTCAAAATGGTCGCCGCAAAGAAGACGGAGAGGTTCCTTGGCTCTCGGCTCGAGCTAGCTTCCATCTTGGTTACTTGCGAGCCCACTCTTCTAAATACATCGTAAATGGTACTTTCTGTCTGCGTTTGTCCACGCGTAACACTTTGGTGGAGGTTCGCGGTAAGGAGCTTTCCGAGTCTTCGTCGCGAGGCAGCGCTTATAACGAAGAGGTGGGTTTCTTCGTCGGTCAGCGCGGTGATAGGAATGCCCTCAACGTCAACACTAAGAAGGTATTGTTTCGTGACTAACGTTAGCAGAGTATTTGAGCACAGGGTCGACAACATAGCTTCACCTCCCGAAGCTGCAGTGCCTAGTTTTCCGGCTAGAAAATACTCATCTCATTATATCATGAAATAAATATAAGGAAGCGCCAAAAATACCCGTTGGTATCTAGCGCTTTTCGGCCAGATAAATGAATATGGAAGAAATACTACACCCGTTTCAACTGGTGTGGTGTATTTTTTACTACTATTTACCTTTAAGAAAAGCATATGCGGAGAGTTGCTCTAGCGCTGTGCATATCGCCGCTGCAGAGAGGATGGGCGAAGGAGGAGGAGGGCATGCCCGCAGTGACCGGACGCGGCACCTGCCTATAGACGCGTCACGGCTGAGTCACGTGCAAAGCCTGGCCGGGGGGCGCCCAGCGGGCCGGTGACGCAAGGAATCCGTCCTTCCTTTTTCACTGTGCAATCGACGCGAGCTCCTCTTTGCAAAGCGCGCGGCCAGTTATCGTCCGCGCCTCTCCCTCCCACTTCACTCCTTCAGAGCCTCCACTATCTGCTCGTCGACAACGCGTGCAAGTCAAGTGCGGCAGTCTTTTTTTTTCCTCCGCCCGGGGTGTTGAACTTCTGACGTCGGCGTCATCATTGACCTAGCTTTCGTGCTCCCTTGCATTGCGTCCTTTTAAACGCTCCTATCTTGCTTCTGGAGAGCACGAGATGGCGCAACCGTCGCCCTCTCCCATTTGCCCTTCTCCAACGCCTTCTCTCGCAGAGATGCCGCTTCCGGAGAAGAGACGCGCTTTCTCCTCTGTCTCTCCGCCTCCTCCCATTTTTTTTCCTCCTCCAGAGCTCATTATTTCACTTAGCTATTCTATGACTCTTGGGTTGTCGGATGGGGGATTACGTTTCCGCTGTATGCGGCTGCCTTCTTGCTGGTCTTCCTGGAATGAGAGACGAATGGTATGCGCCGCACTTTGCTCTTGGCTCAAGACGAACCCACGGATACGGAGAGAGAGAGAGAGAGAGAGAGGGCTGTCGTTTAGATGTTAGCTTGTCGTCCTCCAGGGCGCCGCGTTATCGTGATGCACGTGGGAGTCCACCAGGTTCATGGCAAGCGGCTCGCGAGGCTGGTTTCTGCATCCAGCTCTTGTGGGACCCGAATCATATGAGCTTGCTGTGGGGCCAAGTTCACTGGACACTGAGGAAGTCGTTAGGGTTGGGGGTTCGGATCAAACTCGTAGCCGACGATTTACCTCTATTTCGATTTAACCTGTACAGGTACAGTGCGATTGTTTTAAACACATATACGAAATCCCCCGTCGTGGTAACTCATTGTTAAAACTAAGATCGCGAAAACAGAGACGGAGCTGAATGTTCACAAATGTTCCCACCATGCAAAGCAGTGTATGTGTCGTTACACTGCCGGACTCGAGGTCACTGGTTCGATTCCCGGCCGTGGAGGATTCATTCCGATAAGGATGAAGTGCGAGAACGTTCGCGCACATAAATCTATGTCGATAAAAAAAAAAAAAAAAAAAAAACAGCGAAGACCAAGACGCAGGACCAGAAGGAGGCAAACACACACACACAGTCGCCGGCGACTGTGTCCGGCGACTGTGTGTGTGTTTGCCTCCTTCTGGTCCTGCGTCTTGGTTTTTGCTGGTTTTTTTTTTTTCGCTTTAGAACATGAACCAACTAGCCCAGCAATCCACGCTTCTATAAACCTATGTGCGCGCCGAATAAATTTAGGCATTGGGCAACGTATGTCCTGAAACGTGAGACCTATGTGCCTGCCGAATAAATTTAGGCATTGAAAATTAATGGGCAACTGAAACTGAAACTGAAACACCTATGGTGTGTCTTTGGAACGCAAAAGTCGTCCAATGGAGCGCAGCAGATCAAACTAACACGAGATAGCGAATATTGTAAAACTGCCGGAAAGTGCTTGGAAGTATACTGATGCCCTGAGTACGTCACAAAAATGATGCAACTGTCCTACAGCAACAGAAACTCAGAAAAATAAAATAAAACAAGATAACGAGTGGTCGTTATACGGGGCCAGGAAGGGCAGCAAGGTTTCAATGTCGTAGCAGCAGCATGGCTTGGCTGGCTCACAATACGCCCAGCCTCAGCCTATAGCAGCCACACTTCTCTCGAGGACGTCAACAGGCTCTACTTTCGCTTTACTGTTAGCGGTGATCAGTTCCCGTCTAGATAATGTAAGATTAGAGAAAGGGACCGATGCGCCAAGTCGTAGTATTTGTCTGCAACAGGGAATCGTAGATCACCCGAGTAAGCATTGGCAATGTTCTCAGTTCTTGATATTTTCTTTTGCTCTTCTACCTTCTTATATTATTTCCCCCTTTCCACTTCCCCGGGTGTAGGGTAGTCAACCGGGCGAGAGCTTGGTTAACTTCCTGCTTTTCCTTCTTGTCTCTCTCTCTCTGTCGTGATTCGGGCGATCGTCTTTACGCTGAAGTTCGCTAAGTTCGTTAGCGCGTTTGCGAAAGATTGATCCGCTATAACTACGGCTTCGGCTTTATCAACAGGAAGCACGCGGCGACTGCGCTAGCAAACACTGATAGTAATAAGGATAACGAATCATGGTCAGCTATAGAATCGAGTGTCTGGGAAAAGCTGGAAACTGGCGAACAAGACTGAATGAAAAGCCAATGATTAAGTGTATAGTATGAAAAGTGACCTTCCTGAACACGTTAGAGTCTATTGTTCGCTGTATACAGGAAATGGATATTCGCGTGAGACAAACTGCCTTTACGTAAACACTATATGATTTCATCCAATCTGCTGACAGCCTAGGGTATCAGCCGGATTGGCATTGACACATGATATTTTACGTGTATACAGTCATCAGCCACACGTAACAGTATCATACGTCACTTTTACGTCACATGCGTCATACTATACACTTAGTCATTGGCTTTTCATTCAGTCTTGTTCGCCAGTGTCCAGCTTTTCCTATACCTTTCGCCAGAGACTCGATTCTATAGGTGACCATGAGTATCTTATTTATACTTCATTGCGTTAGAATAATACTTCTACGCAGAGTTATACTGATCCGAACCTTTTTTCTGCAAGAAACTCCTTTTTTCGAGACCTCCGCCACTTCGCTACTGTTAGAATTGCTTATTTTTTCGGTAAAGAGACATACAGAGAACGAAATCGACTATTCTTGGATAATTGCCGCGCCCAGCTCCTTGATGCTAGTGTAGGGATGTATTCAAGTTCCCGCCATTCGCAGGACACGTGTCTGCAACTGTACTTGACAGGCTTGTCGCATAACGCTAGAAAAACTCTGGTCCCCAAGTTTCTCACTTTACCGTTCGCGCTTCGTTCTCGCGCATAATATGTGGCGCCCCCTACAGGCAAGAAACCTCGTTCAAAAGTTTCATCACCATTGCAAGATTTCCTGCGCGCGTCACGCCAGCCGTCTGGATATGCGCGTTCCGAAGAAGCGGGAAAACAAGGAAAATAGTACCGCGAATCGACTGTGTATAACCCCCCCCCCCCCCCCCTCCCCCCACCGTGACGACGAACGTCAGAGACATATATGCAAACAAGTATAAACTTGGCGCAGCAGATCTACCAGGAAGTCCTCGAATGAAACAAAAACAAGACTGTGTTTGCGATAAAATCCCGGCGCCGCACGCGACCGTGGGCAACTGATAGGCGCCACCTTTCGACATACCGATCGCTCACCTGCACTGCACAATAGTGAAGAACCAGACCGATAGGTCGCAACAGATGCTGTTTATGCTAAGTAAAGAACGTTGCAGATAGGAGCGTCTCGCACAACGTAGAGCAACGATGGAAAGCGAAATAAAAAGTGTTCGAAACAACGCGCGCGATCAGTTTTCGTCGTCGACACTTTCGGTAATGGCGGTGGCAGCTGCACGCTTAACTTTTAACTGTAAATAACACGAAGTAAAAGGTTCAATAAGAGGAATCAGAGGACGAACGCAATCCGAACGAATATACGAGGTGTTTCTGCGAAGACATTAAACAATTTTAAAACTCGCCTGAAGCAGGTTGCACAATTATAGTCCCTGACCTGGTCTACTCGAAGAACCGGACATTACTTACACTAGAAAGCGAAATGCATAACCGACTAATTTACAAAAATTTATAAGTTTTTAACTAATTACCTTATGACACTATTGCAATTTACAAGTTGTATCCGGTGAGTTCGCAAGGCGGATCCACTTGAAAACATTTCTCAGGATGACACCAGTCTCTAGATACTAATTGCCGAACTTCGCGAACAAATACATGGGCGTTCCAATTACCTTTGTGCTTCAACGCATGAAATGGCATTTTGTTAAAGAAGTAAGTGGAACGACGGCGTATTTTTACGGCAAGTTTGATGGTGCATATCTCGAAACTGGTGGGATTCGCAGAATTCTTTTCAAGTGGATAGGCCTTGCAGTCTTACCAGCTACATTTGTAAATTGCGAGATGTGCCATAAGGTTTTTAGTTAAAACTTAGCGAATTTTTGTTAATTATTCGATTATGTATTTCGATTTCTCATGCAAGTGATGTCCGCCTCTCCGAGTAGGCCAGCTGAAATCACACGAGGTGGCGGGATCAAATCCCGGCCGCGGCGGCAACATTTCGATGGAGGCGAAATGCAAAAACGCCTGTGTACTTGCGTTGTAGTGCACGTTAAAGAACCCCAGGTGGTCAACTGGAGCCCTCCACTACGGAGTGCCTCATAATGAGAACTGGTTTTGGCACGTAAAACCCCAGAAAGAAGAAGAAGAAGCACTAGATTTGCGCCGTCTGTCCCAGGAAATCTTTAAAAATTGCTTAAAGTCTTCGCAGAAGCACCCCGTATGTCGGACGCTCAGCAGTGCGTGATTGCACTCTTGTTGGCGTGCTTCGCGCTTGCGTCACAGTCGCATTAAATGCTGGCACTTGTTTTGCAGTCCTAAGAGCCAGTGTCACGACACTTACGGACCACCTCGCACGACGAAGCAAGACATGCAGATTTCCGCGTTCAGTTCGATATTCCACGCTACGCGACCATCTTAATTCGCTTGCGATGATCATGTCATTATGGTCAAGTATGTTTGTCCTTATTACCTAACTGTGTCCGCTTGATGATGACGAGTTCTTCTGGTCGATGCAACAGAAAACGCTAACACGTGACATTTTCCGCGTGAGCTGAAGCCGAGTTGTAAAAACGCGGCTGACATCAATAAAATGCTTCGACGTGAGCCGCTCCAGCCGGCGGCTCTCGGAGACCAATTTCGTCTGCTGGCCGACATAACTCAAGTCCTCTGTACAGTTGTTGTTGTGCTTATCATTCGGCATGCTTACACGTGTCGATAGCGACGATTTATGCCGCACGACGTCTAACAGAACAACGCATATGGCATCAGTAACAACCGACAGCTTCTCGGTGAACTCGAGGCCAAGTTACAAGCGGCAGGGCTTACGGGAGCAACATGTTTCGACGTGCGCAGTCGTTTTCCAGACGGGCTCGCAGACAGCCTTCGCGGGGTCGTATATTTAACAGTTCAAAGCGCCCGTCTGACCGCGAAGGAAAAGTCAAAGCACGGAGAAACGCACGCCTCCACAAAGAACATTTGCGAAGGACAAAGCCATTAGAGAAGGATGCGCTGCTTAGTCAACGCGACATAAACATTGCCGGGAAAAGACAGGTGGTCGTACCGGAGGCGTAAACGCGACGTCACTCCCAAGGACGTGGAGGCCTCCTCCGTGTCGCTCGATAAATATGAAAAAAAGTTTAAATAAAGAAAAAGAGAGAGAGGAGGAGCGGAGAGGAACCACATAGTGCGTCGGCTCGCGTTGATGGAGCCGCTGCAGAGGAGGAGGCTCGACACGTGCAAAAAGGGAGGAATGTCTTTCGTGAGTGTGTCGCCATCTGGAAACATTTGGCCGAAACTCGAGCGGGCGCGGCGCATAAGGGAGGTCGATGTTGTCATTGACGAAGCTTTACCTATTTCACGTTCTGTTTTCTTTTTTTTTTCCCTCCATGCGTCTAGATGGATACAACACATTTTGCCTTCTAGGGATATTTTCTGCTTTGCCTCACAGTCAACGCGGTCCGCGAGCCGTACAGTGACAAAACATTGCTTTGAACTCACCGTCTTCCGTCGTGTGTTGAGGAAAGCATTTAAGTTGCAAAGCGTAACCTTTGTACAGCCTATCGACGCCCCCTTTCCTGTGTACCACACTTTCGTCTTTCGACACTGTCTTGCTTATAGTTAGTACGTATTTATTTATTTAATACCACATTTAATAGCGTGTGTGTGTGTGTGTGTGTGTGTGTGTGTGTGTGTGTGTGTGTGTGTGTGTGTGTGTGTGTGTGTGTGTGTGTGTGTGTGTGTGTGTGTGTGTGTGTGTGTGTGTGGTGTGTGCGTGTGTGTGGTGTGTGCGTGTGTGTGGTGTGTGCGTGTGTGTGGTGTGTGGTGTGTGGTGTGTGCGTGTGCGTGTGCGTGTGTGTGTGTGTGTGTGTGTGTGTGTGTGTGTGTGTGTGTGTGTGTGTGTACGTCTAAGGGCACTTATAGCAGGTTCAAAACATATAAGTTCTACACAGGCAGTGTAACATGAAAAAAAAAAAAGAAGGGATTTTGATTCACGTCAACGGGGCAAGCATAAATTAGTCATTTTACACAACACTGACAACAGAGGAAGGCAAATTATCCCGAAATTAGGCACATTATCTGAAACGGAGACAAAACCTTGACTTTCTGTCTTCACTTTAAGCATAGACTTCGTTTGAGACATAGCACAATGCATCACGAACACGAAGTAGAGCATGCTGGGAAGAATACTCTTGACTAGGAACGACAACTATGTACAGACACGGGGCCCAGCCCAACGCCCACTCGTGAGCTTTAGTAGTGGGGCCATCGACCTTATCACTTTCTTCTCTATTAAACTGCACGATGAACCGACATTAAAAAAGAACACAGTTTCGACGCACAATAAGAGCGAATTAAATTGGGTAGCCTGGCATGGAAGCACTCTCTTGTGCTTGAATTTAGGAGCAAGGATCCCAGCTGTTCAGCATATAACTATATAGATTAGTTCCACTTCGGCGTCTTTTATAACAAACTTTTCGCGTTTGGACGCAAAGTCCCATCAAGGAATGCATACCAAGTGCTCAAGTGCTCAAGTGCAGATTTTTCCCGTCACATGGTAGCAGTAGCGCTCGCTAAACTGGACTACGTGTGCAGAAATGATCACTCTGACGAGGTCCAGGTCACTCAAAGCGTTTCTATACTTTCGCAGCAAATGGACTGTTCGATCACAGTTGCACTCTGATTGCACTATTCCCCCGGTGTACCGTTGTTCCGCGTTCTCAAAAGGGAATCACAAGACCGACGAATGCGCACACTTGCGTCATAAAACGCAAGAACTGAAAGGTCGCTCAATGTTACACAGATAACGATGTCTTTAGGGCACGCCAAGCTATTCGCCATAGAGTTTCTCACTATATTACCTAGAGGGAAAACTGGCACTGCTACGCTGTGGTATCCATGGGAATGCTGGTATATTGTGGCTTCAGATTGGCATCGTTCTTGGAGAACCAGAACGCCTTGAAGACGCGCTGGCTGGCACCGTTGTGTCTGTCACATTGATTCATTTCCTGCTAAAACAGCACGCAAAAAACTGCTTTAGCTTTATTATTACACAAGAACATGTTTTGTTTAATTTTGAGGACTTACTATTGGATGCACAATTATATGAAACGTAAAAAGTATCAGCTGGCCGCTAAAGTTGGAGGGCAGACGACAAGATTATCGCTCGCTTTGGAACAACTTGTCGTCTGTTCTTGCTTTTCTTCGCTTGATTCGGCATTGTAGGTGAGTAAACTTTATTGAGAGATGTAATATGGGTGAATCAAAGCCTTTTATGTAGATTTTACTTTAAGAACGCATTATTTGTGTAGCCATATCCACGTTTTAGACGAAGCCTCGTTCAACACCAGCCAACACAAGCCTCGCAGACACATATCCCGTCATTCGCATGAGGGCACGGCGCCCTTTAAGAAACTCGCATAGATGGTGGCGCCAGTTTACCCTTACCCGCCAGTTTACCCAATGACGAAGCTGCTATTCGCAGCTTCGTCATTGGTCGTGGTTTCGTCGCCTTTTCGATTTAATCGATTCGTAAGAAATTTACGCAAGAACCACTTCGTGCTATCAAGGTGTTTCGCTGCTCAAGTAGGCGAGTAACGTAAAGCGGTCCTTTGGCGAGTGAGTCACAAGACATGTAAGGACAAAGTTCATATCATTCTCATGACGTTGGTGCCAGAGAGGCGCCCGGCCCGGGCGACTCCTTTCATGGGTATTTCCCGGTGATATGGGCACAGTTGATAACGCTTCCTTGCACCGCGACGCGAAACGTGACCCGAGAGAACTGGGCGTGATAAAAACGTCACAATGGGAGAAGAGAGAGATAGCAAAGTAACCCAGCATGGATGATCGCAGTATCAGCTTGCAATGCTGACACTGCTGCGAACATACGTGTATCGGCATGTATCGGCTGCCATTGATAAATGTTTCTTCTAAGGTGCTTCTGCACTTGTAACACTGGAAACATTCCGTTGCGGAGAGATGTAATAAAGATCGTTGACTGCATAGCGTTATAAGTTCTTCGAAAGCACTACTCCAAGAACGATTTCATATCTACTGATAACAATTTTTATGCACAGGATGCACATAACAGCGCCCTTCGCACAACCTCTGCTACTTCCGATAAAGACTGATAAAATGCTCTATTCCTTTCTCACGTCTGTCAGTATTCTGGGACTTCATGATCTCCCTCCAGCTCAAAATCGTCAATAAAAAGTACATTTCTCCACGTGTTTTGTTCAAACACTCGTTTAAAACTTTTATTTCCCTTTCAGAGAAGCGTCGAGGTGGGCAACAGCGTATTATGGCGGTAAGCCTCTCCCAAAAAGCTCCAGTGTTTGCTTGCCGTAACCTGCACTTGCCGATTGAGGCTTATTCAGGCGTATATTAAAAGAAGAGTGTGCATGGAAAGGTGTGCCGGTGCGTTTTACTCAGTTTCCTAAATCATTCGCCAGTTTCTGCACCGTTGCGTGCTGCTGTCTATAACTGTGCACCAGTGCGATTTGGTTGCGATTAAATATCACCATCGTAACATAAACTCTCGTAGAAAAAGCAAGAGGCAAGCTTAGTACATTCATATACACCCATGTCCCACGCATTTATATGCCACGATCTAGAGCCACAGCTTATTTCGGTAAATGTTTTTCGTGGCTGCTTCTATTTCTATGACTTCTCTCTCTTTAGGCAGGTGTTCTCAAAGGAATTATTGAAATTTTGGTGTGTGTTTATCGCCTAATACAATGCACTCCTACAGCTCCCTTCTGCTACAGCTACGCCCTTGTCACGGTTGAGAATAAGAATACGTCGCAAACTGGGATTCTGCTTTCCACCATGTTGGCTATTTCGTCTGCCCTTTGGAAGTTCTCCACGTGTCTTTGATCTCTGTGCACCGAGCGGAAATGAATGTGCAGGCACGGCACACAAACGAAATTCTACACGATTGAAGGTGTTTCGTTCATCTTCGCGGGAATTCGCGCGAGTTCTCGAGTCCTTTACGCGGGTTGGATGTTCGAACCGGATTGGTACTTGGCATTTTTTACACTCGGACATCTTCTATGAGCTGACATGTTTACTGCTCGCCTCACATCTGTTATTCGGTTGGCGCTAAGCATTCTTGCCGGATAAAATTATCAACACGTCCCCTCTATTTTTTGCATTCTTCGTCCGTATTTCCCACCTTCGTTACATCTATCTACAACGACCTGCTCTAACCTTTCCATAAAGGAGCAATGACAGGACGTTTCCAATTTGTCGCTTTATTTTCTGCTGTTAAAAGAAGGTCAATACCCTCTAAATACAAGAAAAAGAAGTACTGACAAGCGTGAAACAATTTAAAATCAGCTTCGGTTTCGGCACCCTCTTGGGTGCCGAAACCGAAGCTGATTTTAAATTGTCATGACGGTTTTAAATTGTCATGGCGGTTTTAAATTGTCATGACGGGAAAAGGTCATGACGTAAAAACACATTGGTAATGTCTTAAACATGGCGGCCATGACGTTTTTCCGGCTCCGCAATCACTTTCGGCGCATGATGCAGCTCGCAAAAGCATAGCATTCGAGATCTATTTCGGTTATGCAGAAGGAACCGTCGCCGGGGCATGGATTTGGACACCACCTATTGGTTCGTTCCGTTCATGCGATAGTTGAGGCTGCCACACGCTAGCGTAGTGCGAGAGCTCTTGTTTATTGTTATTATTATTTTTTATGAGCAACGTCATCATATCTAACCTTATTGTCACAGGATGTCAGAAAACTTACGTCTGCATTATGAAGTCACGATAACGTCACGATTTCAATATTAGCTTAAGCACCAAATTCAAATACCTGTGATAAAAGTGATACACTATTTACGTACAAGAAGCACGTGGTAAAGTTGAAAAACATGTGTCAGCTTCTCCTTTAGAGTGAAACACAATTTTGTTCGAGTTGTATCGGCAGGAGCTTGACAGAGTGATCACAGCTAAACGGAGACTTGAAATGATCAACAGGGATCTTTGTTCGCCCATTGCAGGTGAACTGACAGAAACTTGTGTCACGACCAAACACGCCTATCCTCCTCAGACCCGACAAAGTCTTAGCGACACAACACATTTTAAATTCACTTCTTATTATCAACCGATCTCTACGAGCCTGCGGAACTACTTCCATGACCTGATGGTACGGACCGTACTCATATCAGAAATGTGGGTATAGAGTTCATTTATCCAGTTGGTTCTGATAAAAGTATCTTTTGTTTGTTTAAACACATAGGTACAGCCTCCCGCATTTTAAGCTATATCTCAAAAGAACACTATAATATGGTCGTACGTCGTCGTGAAGGGAATTTTGCATTAGACGACTCTTGCATAGGAGAGTGCACTTGAGATCACTTCTGCTGGTCTCGCTGATTATCGCCGCTTAAAGGCGCTAAAATGACGCATGATGGACGCTCGCGCGATATATAGCTAAAAATGCGGGAGGCTGTACATGTTTAACACCACATGACGATGCCGCGCGCTTTCCGAGTAATCTGGTGGCATTGGAAATGTACTGCACATTCATTTTTCATCGTCGGTGACGATGCAGCAGTACGTCTCACCCAAAGTATCAATCTTGTCAAATACGGGTGACCATAAAGCAATTACACGCTTGACATAGTATGTAAAAGGAATTCCTTTGACCCGAGACGAGATCCTGACTTTGACAATGAAAGGAATTTCTGCTTGCATTGGTTCGGAAATTGCAGAATCTGACGTCGAAGTAATCCATCGGGTTCCGCCGAAGGAAAAAGAAAAGTCAAACATTATAGTAAAATTTCACTCTCGTAAGTAGAGAGACCAATTTTTGAAAGCAGCAGAGAAACAGAGACTGAGTAAGTCTACCTTAGGTTTTAAGGATACAGTCGAACCCGGATATATGGAATATGAAGGGATCCCAAAAAGTACAGTATATAGGCAATTCGATATATAAAATAAAATTTAATGAAACATTTTCAAGGAGATTTTACTGCTGTTCATTATACACAATAATTCGTTATATGTAGGTTCGATATATCCGGGTTCGACCATAGTTCGCCAGTGTTCTGAATGAACTCTCGGGTTTTACGTGCCAGAACTACGATTTCATTATGAGGAACGCCTTAGTGGGGGACTCCGGATTAATTTTGACCACCAGAGGATCTTTAACGTACCCCCTATGCACGGGACAACGGCGTTTTCACCAATGTTCGTGAATTAGCACCTTTGCTCAGCAAATAATTAGAGTCGCCTTCATCTGGCTTTAAGTTGTTCCAATATATTTTAGGCTATTATTTGTGGTTTAATTTTGAAAATCAAAATGCTCGTTGTCCACATTGGTGGACACGGGATCTGGTGAGGTTATCTCAGCATGAATGTACTCGCGTTAAGACGAAAGGACACAAGTGTTTCTGTCGTGAAGTAAACGAATGTCTGTCATCGTGACTTAAAGCTCGCTGACGACGGAAGACCCAGTCGCATCTTTTGGCTTGCCCACTCTGTCGTACGACGTATGGCGTATAAATTTTGTAGCTATTCCTGGCAGTTTGTCTGCCGCCATTTTGTCTTTTTCTCTGTTGTCTATCTTTATTACCGAGAGCTAGTCAATCAAGTTACAAGTAGCGATTGGCTTTGCGCGTTCTTTGACGGCCGTCAGGAATGTCAGTGTAATGGAGTTAGAACGCTAGTCACGTACAAGTGCACGCGACCAGACTTAGCGCTCCTTCGAGGAGAGCGCTTATTATCACAATGAAATAAGTTACGTCACGGTGATGGTACGATTAGAGGCATGTTAAGGTGCCACATAGACATTCTGGGACAGGAATAAAATCCGAGCAAGAAACACCTTTTGCGGTATCGTGGTGTTGCCTGAGAAACGCCTATAGGCATCGTTCAAAAGGCACAGGGTCGAAGAGAACGCATGGCAATCACTGTGTGTGAACCTTTGTTCTTTCCTAATTAAGGTCGGATAACAGGCGATTCGTCAACACTTGCAACGATATTTTAACGCTCCTGAACATTTGCGAGTCACCATAAAAGAAGAAGAACGAGCGCCTAATATTTTTTCGAGGTTGGCCTTATAGAGACAAGCGGCCACGATCAAACAGCGGGACATATTATCGCTGCTTTTACCCCGTTAACTGGAACGAACTGTCTAGGCATATATTTTTTTTTCGAGCAGCTTACACAGAAAGCTGCGAATGACGTCATTGCTGTCCTATGCATCAATTTTCAGCGTTTTCTGCAGGTGCACTGTTCGTAATTTACGCATTCGTAATTTACCATCGTGCGTCCGTCAAACCAGCTCGCATCAAGTGTCTCTATCAAGTGTATTGTTCCCGGTACAGTGAAGTCGCCGCCAGTATTTGTTTTGTTACTGAGATTTAATTAATTAATTGTAATTTATTATATAACTCGAGAAGTACTGTCGTAATTATCAAAGTGTGAATGAGAAAGTTGTAGAGCAACATGAAAAACTACCGATACAGCTTTCTGTTGCTCAATACGTGTTACATAAAAGTGTTTTTCCGAGTGTGAAAGAAGCCCGCGAATACACGCAGAATTGCCGCACGACTGGCCACTCGAGGCACTTTGCGTGCATTTTCGGGCTTCTTTCACGCTCGGAAAAACACTTTTATGTAACACGTATTGAGCAACAGAAAGCTGTATCGGTAGTTTTTCATGTTGCTCTACAACTTTCTCATTCACACTTTGATAATTAGGACAGTACTTCTCGAGTTAGATAATTAATTACGATTAACTAATTAAATCTCAGTAACAAAAAAAAAATACTGGCGGCGACTTCACTGTACCGGAAACATTAAGCACTAGGTTGGCTTCGCGTAACGCCGTTCCTCTTTTTTTAAATCGTGCTGCGTGATAGCTGGGACACCCTGTATATTGCACGATTACCTGCAGATGGTCTTGTTAAAGATATCATACACCGAAGTATGTGTTATCATTAGATACATGAGGATGAATATTGCGCAAAATGGTGCGCGTGACACTTTTATCAGCCCACACATGCACGCGCAGAACCACCCACTGAAAAGCTAACACATTCGTTTTGCCCTACATATGAACTGTGTGGGAGTATTCACATTTTTACCATTATAACTACGCTTCATAAATCGTTGTCATAACATGGTTAAGAGGATACGACCCACGAGCATACACTTCCCAGTCATGCAGACCATTTATCTCCGCAATGCCTTCCCTTCGAGAGCTCGTCGAAAACAGAGGGAAAAGGCGGTCGTATACTCACGCAATCGCGAGTCTGTTTACGTCTCCACAAGCACGAAATAGCCCGAGGAAATTGGGTTGCAGACGAGAGACTAAACCAGGGATCTTCGCAAAACCACATCTGCATCCCCTTTGTGCGTCCCCTTCATCGCACCCGATTTGCGGCCTCCTTTATTTCCCGGAATAGAGACGGCCGCAGTGTGGATCGACGCAGAGCCAAAATGGCGGCTGTCCTACATGTCCGGCCGCGCGGGGAGTCGAGAGGAAAAATACAGAAAGTGTGATCGAGCGGCCAAGGAAAACGGCCATCAGGGGGAAGACGTGGGTGGATATAAGAGAAAGGAAATCCTACCGGTGATGACACTGCTGAAGGCGCTCTCACGAAAACGCTGGGACACGAAAGAATGATCGGCGCATAGATGATCGACTCGGGAGCCTTACCCGTATATGCACGCCGGCGTCCTGCCGCGGCAGCTAGTGAACGGACGCACGAAGCCCCATTGACAGAAGTGCTAGTAGGGAGGGTGGAACAGAAGCACGTCAGTACGGTGATGAGGACCCGATGCCGAATACACAGTGATCCGTGCTCTTCCTCCCTAAAGCTGTGCAGCGTTCTGGAAGCTAGAGCTGCCAGCGGCATAACTAAGTGTGGTGATGCGAGAGGTGTCCTTCTACGGTAATATGCGCGGCGCTAGGAAACGGCACATAGTTCCAAGATCCAAAATAAAAGTAAACTGTCACAGCATTCTACCAGTGTATTGTAAAGTATACCGGGTTGGTACTTGAAGGGTCACTTGAGGAACTTGAGAAAAAGCTAGAACCACGAAAGGAGCGATTGAACTGAAAATGATAGGTGCAGCGTTAAGGGACGACAGACGGCGGTATGGATGAGAGAGTGCGCGCGTGACGTATATAGCTGATATTCTAGTTGATATTAAGAGGGAGAAGTCGGCTTTGGCATGCAGGTCATGTAATGCGTAGAGCAAATAATAACCGGTGGTCTATTACAGCAAAAGAATGCGTGATAACGGAAGAGAAACGTACTTGAGGACGGCCGAACATTAGGTAGTGTGATGATATTAGGAAATTTGCGGGCATAAGATGGAGTCGACTGACACAAGCTATCGAGTAATTGGAGATCGTTGGGAGAGGCCCTTGTTCTTACAGTGGGCAGAATACAGAGCATAGGCTCATGGCGATGACGATGAGCACCAAGACTGACTAGTGTTTTCGTGTCATGTTGTGGAATTCATAAGCCTTGATAAGCGTCCTCACACATGAGCACACTAGTGTCACGAGCACGTTGCAGTGCAGATTTCTTTTTGGCGCGCTTAGATCACACAACATTGTGCGCAACTCTCAACGCTCTCTCTCTCTCTCTCTCTGGGCGACAATGTACAACTTCTACAATTCCATACAAAACAGGCGCTGCTCGCTGCCTATCTCCTCCTTTCCCTTTGGTGACTTGCGTCACCGCGTCTCGTAACTTCGACTGTGATGCACAGTACTGGTCGGACACAGTGTGGATTCGATCTGCAGTGCCACTGATTTCGCTTTCTTGCTTACTTGACTTCCGCATGTGTCTTTCTCCCTAATCTTGTTTCTTTCTTTCTTTCTTTCTTTCTTTCTTTCTTTCTTTCTTTCTTTCTTTCTTTCTTTCTTTCTTTCTTTCTTTCTTTCTTTCTTTCTCATTTCTTTCTTTCTTTCTTTTGTTATTCCTCTTTCTCGAGAGCGTACGAGATGTTTTCATCGCGTTCACAGCGGCAGCTTCTTTCCAAAGGATCGCGGATGAAATGGGCGCGGTGCTTTCCTTCGTTAATGCGGGCATTACGCATGGACCCGGAAACAAGCAGTTAGGAGAGTGAACGGCTCGGACAAGTGTCTTGTTCACGAAATAACCCATGGAAAGGGTTTACAGGACGCCCACTGCACGATTACATGCGCTCGCCTCCATAATACGATTTGTTGATCGTTCCGTACTTCAAATTCTATTGAAATTTTGGCGTTGTACGAGAGAAAAAAGAGAGAGAGAAAGAGAAAGCTTCAGTCGCCTTGTCTTTCGTCGCCTAAAACAAATTATGAGCTCGGCAATTGAAGGCTATAGAGGGGCAAAATGATCTGAGCGACTTTGTGGCTGCAAATGCATACCAAACCCTCCACCTCATACGTTAACCCCGTACAGAGAACGAGTACACACGATTAATAGGATGTTATAACTAGCCACCTACTCACATTATTTTATTCAAGAACACACACACACACACACACACACACACACACACACACACACACACACACACACACACACACACACACACACACACACACACACACACACACACACACACACACACACACCCACACACACACATATATATATATATATATATATATATATATATATATATATATATATATATATATATATATACATACGTACGTACATACGTACAACACACACACACACCCCCACCACACACACACACACACACACACACACACACACACACACACACACACACACACACACACACACACACACACACACACACACACACACACACACACACACACACACACACACACACACACACACACACACACACACACACACACACACACACACACACACACACACACACACACACACACACACACACACACACACACACACACACACACACACACACACACACACACACACACACACACACACACACACACACACACACACACACACACACACACACACACACACACACACACACACACACACACACACACACACACACACACACATGCTGACTGACTGACTGACTGAACCGACCTACCGACTGGTTGATTCATTGAGTGCTTAATCAGATTTAGTTTAAAGTCCATAGGTCCCACAGGTGTCGCCGTAACTGGTAATCGAGCCCGCGACCTCGTGCTCCTCAGCGTGACTCCGTAGCTACCACTGTGGGTGAAACGCACTTGCTGGTTAAACATTAATCGAATTCTATAAAATTTGTCGCATTTCAGAAGGTTTGATTTTATCGATCCTCCGTTGGAAGAAGAACGTTCATGTAGGGCTCCAATTTCTTCTTTTCTTTTGCGAAAATGGATGAAAATAGACAATTTAGAAATAAAGCATTAATTTTAACTCTACAGTATCGCGCTATAACAGATATCACAATTTTGTAAACCGTATTCTTTAGATGTTTGAAAGAGGACGAACAGGCCACTTATTTAAGGTAACCGGGCCTTTTCTTTTTTTCTTTTAAATAAAGACGTTACAAATAAAATAACGTCATTTAACTGCGTTCGACTGCTCATATGAGTTTTGCGAATTCACTAATTAGCTATGTATTTCAGGGTTGTTTGTGACATTTAAATTCTGTTTTATCTGCAAGTCTTAATTAATGTATATGTTTAACAATATAGTGACATTTTTTAATTGCTGAGTGAGGAAGTTGAAAACTTAACGCTTTTATTTAAATTTTCGAATTCTGATGATTTCTGCAAAGAAGTTTAAGGCATCTGCATCCAATACCAGGCATACTTGCGGACGTAGATTTATTTACTCCCATAATTATCTACTATACCACCTATTACACCACAATACACCATGGAAAAAGGTAAAGGGAGTGAGTACAGAACACGCAATCAATAAAACACCATAGCGCACTGCTATAGGCATCACAGTCTTTGTCACGGTTGAAGAGCAGATAGCTGGGAAAGTGGGTGGGTGTTTTGTTTTGAAATAGCAGCGCCTAAACCTTTTAGAAGAAACACGCTATCTCCCGTACATAATTAGTTTTTGTATTTGCTTTTTGAGCGTAAAAGTACAATTTGCTAGTCGCGGCGCCGGTCTGTCGTTCTTTCGCATCTTGCTCGAGAATGCTTATCTCTATTATTATCACCGTTTATGGCGGTGGCTATACTTACGTCATGTGACTTTTGCCACCAGTCGATAGACACCACGGATTATGGAAACACGTTGTTCCTCGCATGCACTTAGTAGCTTTATGTGTGTTGCCGTGATGAGTTGAAAAACTATCTTGGACTAACGAAACTTTTTGGTGTTAGCTCTAAGTCGCACGAGTGCCTCTTGGTATAGTTTAAACGAGCTTCACTCAATTCAGTAATGAACGCAGGGTGCTACTGAAAGGTGCGGTGAATCTTGCGGCTTTCTAACGCCCACGGGCAACACCAATTTGGACTACGTCACTTAGTGTGCTCTCTATAAAGATCAGTGTTTTCCCATCTCCGAGGTTCGACTATTGTTCTGACACGCTATCCATTCACTTGCAAATTAGGTTAGTCGAAGCCACACAGGTCGTAAGTTAAACGTTGTTTGAATTGCTAATAGAAATGACGGCCGAAACTCCAAGCCAGACCAAAGCAAACACTTTCTTTCTAGTTCCTCCGCAAGTTCGTGTTAATTATGCATGAGTACCGTACAACTATAGCGGTGCATCCTCGTCCCCCTCTTGCCATTTTCACTGGCAATGTTCTTTATAAATTGCTTTAATAATTGAATAATAGTGTACCTGACACCCGCTTAATCTAGCAGACGCGTCGACTATGGAAGCACGCTCGTTTTTGGAGACGTTTGCCAACGCAAGTACCTTCATACACCAACCAAGTACCAGAGTGTGTTTCCATTCTTTATTTCTACGAGGAAAAGGACCTCATCGGAACGATATCAACTCATGTTATAGGTTTTTAATCATCGAGCAATTCATTGTTTGTAGAGAAGCCGGCTGTGCCCCATAGTTGCCAGCATTTCAAATTTCATCCAAATAAAGAAACTGAAGCCACCTCGCTACACGTGAAATATTTCCGTGGGAACTACTGAAAGGCAGAAGGTTACCGTCATAAACCTTTATGACTGATACGAAAGCGCGGAAAGGCTAGCTGTAACGCTTTACTTCTGGACTCTGCTTACACGAGGACGACTTGCACAATATCACCGGGAGAAATATATTCGGATATTCTAACGCGCGGATGTTCTTTCTCTCTTTTGTTTGTTTTGTTCTTGCTGTTTTCATTATTTCTTAATCGATGGAGCTTATTTTTGATGACTGAGATAGCCGGGCCATCGTTGTCCTATTTTCCACGGTCTCACCACATAATATATGACAACTTCTTTTTTGTTTATCGCTAATAATTCATTTACATCCCCGTCCATAACGCGAAGCTTGCGGAGTCGCTAACCGTTCTGGGACGTAGAACGTATTCGTATCGCTGTCGGTGTCATTTCGCCCATCGTTGTTGGCCATCGCGCAGCTATCGGTGGCAGTGCTCCAACATCGACGCCGCTGAAGCGCGACGATGATGGGGAACGGCCTCGATGGCTAGCGCGGACAAGGGTGATCCCCGGACGTTGCTATACTCGCCGAGGGTCACGCGCGCGAGGTGTTCGATGTAGTCCGCGTGCAGACACCCTTCCACCTCGACGGCGCTCGCCGCGTGCAAGCAGCTTGTTTATTATTCTTCTAGCTCCGTGGCCTTCGGACGCCGTGTTCCGGTATTCGCGACTCAATAGGAAAGCAAACGCGCACCACCACGCGCTCTCGAGGACGCGAGTTGGTTCCGGGACCGACGTCCTCCACGCAGCTGCATGCGGCATCTCTCTCCTGCGGTTCCGGTCGCGTATACACGAAAATGCGCACGCGGAAGGATGCAGGACGTAGCATCGATAATTTCAACACTTATCACGCGCATCCGCGTATGTATCTTGCGTGTATACAGTATGTATCCTGCTTTATGTTGTCCCGCTTTATCGGCAAGAACACACAGGTCACACGTGAGCCGCGACCAGTGTTCGAGAGTGTCGTTTGCGCCCTATATTTTATGATAGCGGTATGTGTACTTTGATGTAACAAAGCAAACTTCCATCCATATAAACGGCGCCGTATAGCCGATTGCTCCTCTTCAGTGACGCTGCTCGGCACACATCCGGCCAAGAATCAAGCGCAATATTACTACGGCATGCTGCGGCTCCCAGAATGTGTCTCATACAGTACTTGACACTGGACGAGATATGAGTGCGTAAGAAATCGAGTCACATGTGGCGCCGTGTATCCTGCGAATCATCATCATCATCATCATCATCATCATCATCATCATCGTCGTCGTCGTCGTCGTCGTCGTCATCATCATCATCATCATCACTATCATCATTACACGTATTGAACCAGTAAAGGCCCCTTTTCGGCGTATTACATAAGGAGTAGCCTGTAAAGAAGTGGCAGGTCACTGTCAGAATATATCCCACAAAGCAGTCTGCAAGCGGCAAGAATGATTAAGCGTAATGAGGCAAAATAATATAAGCGCAAAAAAACATGAATATGGTACATAATACCCTTGCATAAATGCACTTGCATGAGCGATTCGAAATTTAACCAGTGAAATGTATTTTAAACATTTATTGACGATGAATGGATGCAGTTGGAGTTTATGTAGTTTGAAAATAAGTAAGGCAATAAAGTATTTTAGGATAGTTTTGCCCTACTACCATTACAATGCCGATGCCACTTGCCGCCTATTGCGCATGCATGCGCGGTGCTCACCTCGGATGCGTAGTTGAGAGAAGTGGTAATGGTAACGGTGGAGCGGCAGCGCTAACTTACAATGCTCTAATGTGAAGGTCGCCAGGGCTATTATTTTCGTTTAATTTTTGGCCAACTGTAAACGTTTTCTTAAGTCTCGTCGCATTGTAATATCAGCCCTTGTGTTCGCAACAGGTGTGTGTTTGATGTCTCTGAATATTACCTGTGGTCTCGAGATGACCGAATGTCTTGTTTCGAACAGCCGCGCTTAAAGTAGTGCCATGGATGGACCACATACGCCAACTAATTGTGCGGATTTGTGAAGACGCTACTGGCCTGAACGATCTCCGTATGCTCTGACAAAGCTACAAAGGCACGTACTACAAAGGCAGTCTCTCTATCAAAAGCGTATATCATTGATTTCAATATCTAAGTTGGAAAGAGCAGGCGGTGATGGTGGGTCTCTGCAACATCAGTGGTAGAGTAGTTGGCGAACGGATGAGAAACTGGGTTCGTATTTATAAAGCTTCCCTTATATACAAGAAAAGGTTTCTGATTCGCTAGCTAACATGAGCCCGTCAGAAAATCACAGCGATCATAGCGATAGTAAGACGATAACAGTCTGGATAAGATAACCGATACAGAAGTTTTCTAAATACAGCCTCAGCTTTTCACTGTCCTCCTTTCTGTTTTATTTTTTTTAACCTTACTCGAGAATTCACACTTATATTGTCTGTGACTGTAAAGTTCCTTTATTTATTAGGCGGCAAGTTAGCGGGAGCCCTATCTATACCTATAAAATTCTCCTGCACCTTAAAGTCTACAGTGGTCTGCAAAAGCTCTACGATACGTGAGTGTTTCAAGGAACGCTGATGCTTTTGAGGGGCTCGTTGCACCAAGCCATAGTGAACAGGTGAATTGTTGTAAGCACGCACTGGGCCGTTAAGAGGAGGGTGTCAACACAAATTTTGTTCTCGCGTTCGCGACACTACGCAGAACACGTGTTTTGAAACTGCAACGGCAAAAAAGAAAAAAAAAGAAAAAAAAAAACGAGCGAGCGCATAAACGTCTCTCACGGCCTGACAGCGTCTCCAGATTGACCTCACGGTGTTTCAGTGCGATACCTTTTTTCCGAGTATTCCCAGAAAAACGGCGCTCAAAACAAGCTCCTTCAGCTCGGATGACAGCTATCTTAGTTTATATACTCCCGAGCGACGGAGGTATCACCGGCTCGCTGCCTTAAGTCGACGGCCTTTGGCACCTTGCAAGTGTGCTTATATACATTCCTTTTATTCCATATCGTGCATTGCATACTGCCTCGTCTGGAGCGCCACAGCCCGAGTTGGTACCGAAGCGTAATTTGTAGACCGTGACCTCTGAAATCGCACCGTTACTATCTCGAAGGCAACGCGTCGACTTCACTCTGCAACTCCTTTCTCCGGGCTGAGGCGGAATCGTCATCATCACAAATGTGCTTGAGGTTTGTTGAACGAATGAAGCTACCACATTGCGCAAAGCAAGTAAAATTTACTGGTCATTTTATAGTTAGGTACGATCATCACCACAAGTGCTCTGCAAGAGCGTAAAGACGTCTTATTTGCGAGCGCTATATATATATATATATATATATATATATATAATTTAACGTAGCTTGCACTAGTAGCGCAAGGCCAAAGAAACAGCGGAGCTGATCGGCACCTAGCTGGTTCTGCCCTTACGGGTTATGCTTTTTCGGAATTTATTGATAATTGATTGATTATCGATTGCCTATTGATTGGTTATCGATTGGCTATCGCAAGGTATTGGCCCCGTAAATGGGACAAGCTAAGCACTTTCAAGTCATCCGCAGCATTTTCCGGAATTTATTGATTATTGATCGATTATCGATTAGCTATTGGTTGGCTATCGATTGGCTATCGCAAGGTGAAGCAAGGCGCAGCTGTGCGCAGTGACGTCATCGCTAGGCGAGTTTTTGCGAACGCTAGGCGGTGAAACGAAAATCTTAAACAGCTCCGCTGGTAAATGAAGTTTGGAAACGGCAAAACATAAAAAACCGCTTTCCTCACGCTCTCGTAATATTTCTAAGACTCGTTATCTAACTGCATGGTTAAGTTTTGTTACAGCATTTGCCATATTTGCATTTCTTGTCGTTCCACCTTGCCATCGTTTCGTATACAAAAAATGATAATACTTAAATGTTTTTTTTTTTTCTAGTTCTTATTCAGCTCACATTTGGGAACCTACACGGCTTGCCCGTGATGTCACGGGCACAATTCTGCAATAAGTTCGTAGAGTGCAACGCTCGAGGAGATAAGAGGAACGCGCAGCTTTCCACTGTGGCTGTGGAACATAAACACGGCGTCTGTGATGACGCCTGTGACGCTTTTTTATGCTCTGTTACGGCTAAGATAGCATAAATGTGTTGCTAACCATTAGGCGGCTGAATAAGTAAAAAATATAAGGCTGTTGATCAACATTTGTGATGAGGTAGTGTTCATTTCGCAGTATCCCAGCCCTCACAAGGTGGCCCTACCTCTTTCTGTGCCTGGCTGTAACATCATAAACGTGCATGTAGCTGAGAAAGGGTAGCTCCCCTTCCATCAAGGAAGTAGCTCGCGTAACTAAATAGCGTTTCACAACTTCGCGTATCGGTAGCAACGAGTGTGAGTAAGAACCACTCCGGGGTGAGAACTCAGCTGTTTATTGAAGCAGTTGCCAATTTCCTCGTTTTTTCTTAACCGACACACCCTTTCAGGCCCCGTTCAACCGTGGAGTGTCGGTTTCCGTGTGCTTCCCGTTAGTAACTGTACAGGCGGCGTCGGTATCGCTTCCCAGCTCATTACCATAGATTGCGTAGGAGCCATTGCAAAAGCGCGGATACGCCCTTTCGCCACACACACACATGCGCAGAGCGAGCACTTCTAACAGGGTCATGAATTATCTTTAAAGACAGGTCCGTCCTCCTAGAACATCCTACTCACTTGATGAATCGGGGACGCCGCGCGTAATACGCCCTATTGCGGTGCAAGTCATTGTCGTTCTCCCGATTATAGGCGGCTATCGCCATGCCGGACGACGCTTGTAAGCGGCTGCCCACGTGCATTTCATATGATGTGCCCCTTTCGACTTGCACAGCCGCACACTAATAACAACTCACTCCATGCGACTTCAATTATACGGCAGGCGCCTGGCTCGTTCGCGTCCTATTGTAGTCACACTGGAGCCCATTTGAGAATTTGTAGGACCCACAGCTTGTTAACATAACGTATACCTACCCCAGATATTTCAGTAAAGTGTTCGAGTGGCCGAGACTTGCGTAACTTGTCAGACTAAATTGTTTTTATTGTTTTCGTTCTCACAGCGTTAGCCGGTTTAGACTGCGGCGTGATAGATGAGAGAGAAGGAAAAGGGAAAGGAAAGACTGGGAGGTCAGCCAGACGCGCATCCGGTTTGCCACGAGCTGTTAGATGGTGCAAAGTGCACGTATCATGCCCGAGAAAAACACGTGCCCGAATGCACTTGTTGCCTACGAACGAGGTTAACGAAAGGGGAGTGCACTCTGTTCTTTACGGAAACTGTGCGTCGTTGAAGACAGCTGAGGAGGCGTCCGCTAATCCGGAGTGGTATTCACGATATACTTCTATATAACAATGATAAATATTGTCTGTGACCACACAACTACGCAAGTGACGTTTAAGTGACGAGATTTATAATCGCTATACGATGACTTTACCCGGCCAGACGGTTTTCCGTCAAAGACTTGACTGCAATAGATGTCTACACAACCTGACTTGTCGCTGTTGTGGTATTACAGCGATACTACCGGAAATAGTAGGGGAAAAAAATACGGGCAGCTCCAAAGACAATTAAGAGCAGAAAAATTGTTAACGCGATAAAAATATCACGAGGTATCACAGGATCAGCACAATATCTTCAATACCGGACTGAGCGCCATCGTTCTCGCGTGGTTTAGTTCATTCTATGCATCATTTCCGTCTCATCACGGCGCACTTCCCTTGCGCAAGGAAGCAAGTCGCACGCAGAAGTAAGTTTGAGTGACCTTTCTCTGTGTTCTTTTATACTTGCTTGTACCTCTGTCTATTTGCAGCCATCTGCAGCACCACACGGTCTTAGCTAGCAGAGACAGAATAAGTATAGGCTTGACAGTCTGACGCGACGGGTGTCGTGCTGGCCAAATCGTAACCGCATTGCGGAGTCCGTGGCGAACGACGCGAAGATTATACGCTAAGGGAGCGGCGCAGCAACGGTTACACTTCGCACGCGACTTCGTGGCTTCTCCAAACCAAATATCCGTTGCCAGGCGACGACGTCGCTGCCCGATGGTGCATGTACTGCGAGCGAACCTATGCAGCCACGACTTACGGCGCACGCGCGGCCCTTAGGGAGAACGTTCTTGCATACCTGCAGAAGGCTAGCATGGCGGAATATGCGTGATTATGCGGCCATGCCGCACTCGGCTGCGACGTTCTCTGCGTGAATATATGCACAAGCAGTGCCATGCGTGGCTGCGCATAAAGAGACAGAAGAGCAGCAACACAAAGGTGTTCATCGAAAAGTGGATCTCTCATCCTGTGAGCACACACTCGCTTGTCGTGCGTGTGCCGCTGCGCGTAAAGCTTGCTGAGCGCAGTTTACAATTCAGAGTCGCACGAGCCTCTCTGGCTTGTTTGTGCAAGGGTCCCTCGCAGGTCTCTTTTCGTGTGCATAGAAGACTACACGAGGCCTCTTAAGCCTTCGCGAACCCTTCTCTTTATAAGTGGCACGTTATCAACAACAACAAAAAGTTTAATGAAAATAAGACTCAAGACCACCAGCTGTCTCAGCGTGCAGTCTGTCCTTTGTACTGCGTCTCCTTGTTCCATTTCGCAGACTTTTTTTTGCCATTCAGCTTGGAAGACAGGAAGAGCGCCGATACCGCCTATCGTATGCACGCTCTACTGTATAAGAGAGCGGAAGCTGTCTTCAGCGAGAGCAATTGCGTGAAAGGAAGGCAAACGGAGCCAATGGAGGAAGTGAAGCTACAAGTTGTCTTGAGCAAGAGTAAACGGCCACGAAACGCAACGGACGATTCACAGCTAACGGTTGAACAGGAACAGCGGCGTGAAAAACGCAACAAGAATGTACACCGAAGAGAAGGTCAACGCTTAGAAGCCAGTATTGTGTCAAAGGTGGAAGCAAAGAATATAAACCACATCTTCGCAACGTCTTCTTTACAACGTTGAACCATTGCATGAATCAAAGGCTGACTTGAGGGGAAGTGAATCTTTACAGCTATTAAGCAGTTCTAAATAAATTCCTTCTCATGTATTTATTTACATCGTGAACAAAGGTTGATTTGAGTTGATTTGACTTGAGCTCGCTATAACCACACAGGGCAGTCATTTGCAAACATATTAATACCGAAAACGTACCAAAGTTTTCTTACTTAATGAACGAAGCGACAACAGAAAAGTAGGCATACTCGAGTGAAACGTGACACAACATATGCACCGCATCTGCGAGTAAAACAAGGGAGCGAAGAAGCGGTGTTAGCATTAGGATGCGTCAGCATTCCGTGGTAAAATCGATATTTCAAAGTAAATTCCGTCTATTGATATGTCTGGAAATAGATGTGAACCCAATATTCATCTTCATTTGATTGCCTTGCGCGTACAGATTCTATGCGAGTACATTCCCGCGTTTAATCTATAGGGTGTGTCATTTTTTTTTTTAGCTGCACGAAATTTAAAAAAAATTGCCTGTGGTAGATAGCACAATTCTAACCCTTGAGCCAAATTACTCGATGAGGCGGCCATTTCTTCTACGAGAAATAAAATGCTTAATTGGATAATTAACGTAAGTACGCTAATTATCGTTTTTATTAATTAATTTACCGTACGTATTTATACATATGAATTGTAGCTAGTGAGCTTTTAAGACATATTGATTTTAAACAAGTCATTAGGATGGCACTGGTTTCGAGATATGCGCCATCAAACTTGCGGCAGAACTGCACTTTTGTTCCACTTACTTTTTTGAGAAAACACTGTTTTATGCATTGAAGCACAACAGCACATTCGTTCCAAGCGGATAAGCCTTGAGAACACACCAGCTACAATTCGTAGATTGAAATGTGTGCCGCAAGGTAATTAATTTATAGCCTGATTAGTGCAATTATGCTAATTATTCAAATAACCATATTAGTTTCGAACTAATGGCCGCCTCATCGAATAACTTAGCTCAAGGCTTAGAATGGGACTATCTGCCGCAGACAATTTTTAAAATTTGGTGCAGTTAAAAAAAAATCACACTTGGTATAACGCCATTTGATCACGCCCTCCTTGTAACACTAACTTGCTTTAGTCAAGTGAAGTACTTTTTCAAGACTTGATTTTCATTTCTTTTGCGGTAATGGGATGGGCCGGAGTATCAATGACAACGTTTTCGTTTTTATCACAATGCCGGTGCTTTGGTATGACGCCACAGGTCCTCGAAGTACTTTCGCATGTCTGAGCTGTTTTGTTCAAAGTTATTTACAGATTTCTTGAGTCACCTCCCAATGCATGACTCAAAAGTCTGGTAGACTTTTTCTTTCTTTCTTTCTTTCTTTCTTTCTTTCTTTCTTTCTTTCTTTCTTTCTTTCTTTCTTTCTTTCTTTCTTTCTTTCTTTCTTTCTTTCTTTCTTTCTTTCTTTCTTTTCAAACACCCACTGTGCACAATTCCTCCAGCTGTGAGCTCCGTAAATATTACCAAACACCTCGAGTCTTGTCGAGTGACACGTAATCCGTTATAGCATAAATCTCGGCGCTCGTTGACGGTCATCTGCTCCTTCCTTGAAGCGACGCGGAGGTTCACAGCATGTAAAGTCAACAAACACCCTGCAGATGTGTATTCGAAGCGCGGTCAATGTGTCAATCCCAGTTCGCTACTTTCGTGTCACGTGGGATAGGGGCATACAAAGCAATGCAGCTCAACGCAACTGATTCCTGGAGTCGATGATAAAATTACACCTTCCAAATTGGTGAGCGGAAAGAGCACAAAAATGGAGACGCGACGTATACGCTGCTCAAGGCGCGGTGCCGCTGAAGAGAACTCTTGTTCGTTCGTTCGCCCGCTTATTTGCTTGCTTGCTTGTTTGCTTGCTTGCTCCAAAACAATGTGCTTGCCGGACTATATTATATGCTTGCCAGACTAAACTTAATACTATAGTCCAGTACAACTTAAGAAGACAGGAGAGGCCCCGCCTAGATGACCGAAACGCGGCAGCCGATTGCCTCCGCGACTCAAGAAATAGTCTCGCTGACGCGACTCGGCCCAGCTCGAAGCGCGGGCTGCCATGTTCTCCGTCGGCGGGTTCACCGGCCGGTGGGCTCATGACGTCAGTCTAAAGTGCGCACCCATTGGTGAAGGCTCGTGTGCATCTGCCTTTGAGGGGCAAATGCCGCTGCCTTCTAATGTTGTACCCGACTATAGTTAAGCATTAACTGTGCTTCAAATTTGTGATTTTCAAACTTCGTCATTACCCGCCGCGGTGGCTTAGCGGTTACGGTACTTCGCTGCTATAGGCAGTAAGTTGCGGGATCAAATCCCGGCCGCGGTGGCCGCATTTCGATGAGGGCGAAATTCAAAAACGCCTATGGGAACATGCTAAAGATCCCTTGGTAGTCAAAATTTATTCGGAGTCCCCCCATCACGGCGTGCCTCATAATCAAATCGTGGTTTTGGCACGTAAAATCCCACAATCCAAACTTCGTCATTGTTTCAAACAATTTAGCTCTTGTGACGCACGTTAAGCAATTTTTTTCAAGAAAAAGCCCGCCTATTTTCAGGAGTATAATACTTGGCTTTTTGTCCCAGTGTACGCGAACCCCATTTGCGCTAGCACGTCACACGATAAACACTTAGTCGCATCAATGAGCCGTCGCAAGGAGAACTTGTCTAGCTAATTGCTTGGGCGCGTGTCCAAATGCACGCAATTATGTAACAGGCTCCGCATGCATTCGCAAGCGAAAGGACCGCGACCTGGCGATGACAACAGAAAAAAATGACGTCAGCATGACGTTCATGCTTGCCGCCTGCCTTGTGCGCCTGCAGGTGTTCTGTCGTCGGAACAAGACCGCCGTCCTGCAGACGAAACGGCTCGACGTCAGGTCCGAATGACCAGACAGAATAAACACTAAATGCGTTCGTCAGTTGCGCGTGATGACGTAACCATGTTTCTTCCGTTTATTGCTTGCGACCTGACCTCAAGCGTTTGAACAGCGACACCGGTATTGAACACCGAAAGAAAACACACACACAAGCACACACGCAAAACCGAATGCCTGGTTGCACGCTTGACGTCAATGTGGGGATCACGCTACCGAAGATCGCTTGTAAGCTTTGAGGAGCAGTGGGTGACGCAAGCTTGAAGATTAACATTCGTCCGACATAAAACCCCTACCCGCGTGTCATCGCTTCCCTAATGACTTTTAACAGCGAAGCTGTTTAAGCCAGCCGTAATTTGTGGTTCGTATTAAGAAACTATCATCATCCGCAGCAATGAGGAAAGAAATAAAAACTTCCTTGCAAAGGCGGGATTCGAGCCCGCGTACCCACGGTCCCAAGGCTAGCACCGTAACCACTAGGCTATACAGCCACTTTTTTTTTCTTTATTGCATGGAATTATTAGTAGTTATATGCGAAAATTAGAACATCCGTTTCTTTTTCTTCATATGTACAGCGGTTATTCTGCTTGTTTACGTGTTTATTCGCTAAAGTAAGACATTAAGACATTTCAAGACAGGAAGACATCGGTGCGGATTAGAGAGCAAACGGGAGTAGCCTGTATTACAGTTGCCATTACGAGGAAGAAATGAAGCTGCGTAGACCATGTAACGCAGGGCAGATAACCGTTGGTCTATCAGGGTTACATAATGGGTGTCAAGGAAGAGAAGCGCAGTCGAAGGCGGCAGAGAAATAGGTGGGGCGATGAAACTGGGAAACTTGCAGGCACAACTTGTAACCAGCTAGCACAAGAAAAGGGTAATTAGAGATCGCTGCTAAGCTGCTGCTAAAATTAAACTGCTGCTGCTGCTGCTGCTGCTGATGATGATGATGATCGCTCTGTCTAGTTTTTTCTCTCTTTATGTGTACTATGCCTAGAGACAAAACTTCAAGCCACTGTGCCGCATAACGCAAAGGCGTATTTTACCGTATTTATTTTATTATATCTTATATTATTTTACCGTATAACGTATTTTACCAAGAACATGGTCTACAAGTACAAAATGCAATGAAGGGACGAACACTGCACTGCAGCATTGTACTGGCTTCTTCACTGTGGCTCATCAATGCGGGTACTGTTCGTGTCTAAAACAGGAACTGTCGATAACACATGCAGTATGCATACGGACTCCGGAAATGTTGGTTTCGGTTGTTAGCACCAACGGTAACTAGGCGTTCTGGCTAAGCGAACGAGGCCGCCAGCCATTCCTGACTTAATCTAGAATTGAGTATTGAAGCGCTTATTGGATTTGTGCATTTGCCTTCCCCTTCCCCGTGGCTATACGTACCTATAAGTAGTGAGCTTATGTTCCTACTTTTCATTTCGCGTGCCACCTGTGCATACACCAGCCTCGTCGCACATTATGCGCACTACAAAGGACACCGTACATGCGTGCACGGATCGTTGCCTGTCTTCATCGTCGTGTTATCTGTCCCTACTTTCCCGTTCTTTACAATTTTATTCCCAGTACCTATCAAATTGTTCAATCATATGCATCGAAAGCTGAAGAGCTTGCCTCTTTTCGTAGCGCACTTCGTGTGATTAGCGAGGAAACACTCCAAAAATTGAGTTTTCAGTGACTCCAAGGAAGCTCTAAATCGTTTGCTTTCCGCCTTACGCAGTGGATCCTACGAACAACTAGTTATAGATTCTCGAGAGCTCCTTCATCACCTTGTCGAGCAAGGACACAACGTCACGTTTCAGTGGCTTCCAAGCCATGGTGGCATAATGGGCCACGAGCATGCAACGAGCAAGCTGTTCGATTTGCTCATGGAGAATGCGTGCGAGACCCCAGCCCGCGCTGTCACGAACAGATGCAGCAAGCAAACTTTGATTGTATGCGAATGAGACCACACAATCCTTGTGGGACGCACCAAGTTTCCAGCAGACACGTCTGCATCGCCTTGACCACTCTCTTCGAGTCCATCCACTATCCTGACTATCCCGAACCGAGACAACAACACTTTCTCGACTGTGGCTTGGTGTCGCTTTCATAAGATCATTTGCTCTCCGCATCGGAAGGGATGACAGTGATGCTTGTGATGACTGCGGTATCGAGGAAACTATGGAAAATGTTTTAAAATTTAAGAGCCCCGTGTCGCAGAAAATCCGGCGTCGGCGTTGGTGTCGGCGTCGGCGTAAGCATCGGCGTCTAGCGGAAATAATCATGCCGAACCACATCATCCCGAACCACCCCAATTGGGCGGGCCTTTCACGTGTCGCAAGGCGTTAGTGAACAAAAATTTAATTTCTCAAAGTATATTCCGTCAGAAAAATCGTAAAGTACGACTTAACCACAACCTACAGATGTGATAGCGTTGGATTATGATTCGAATATATGAAGAAAAGCCTGATAAGCAGCCAGGGATCTTTGAATGCTGTCGCGTTTTACTCTTAAAGGCGAAGCTGAAGCGTCCTCTAATTCTGATGGTGTTTCGCTGTACTTTGGTTCTAGGCAACATTGAGGGGAATTTTCTCTCTCTCTCTCTTGAGGGGAATCTTGAAAACCGAGCCTTTCTAAATTTTGATTGGTCCCCATGTCGCAGAAAATACGGTGTCGGTGTCGGCGTCAACGGCGTCCAATAACGCTATCACGTTCCACTCTTAAAGGCGAAGCTTAAGCGTACTCCAATTTTTTTTTTGCTGATGTACTTGCTAAAGGGCACACAGGTAGTCGATCGCGACCACGTTGGCCAGTCTGGACTCATTGATTGAAATAGCTTTATTGCTCAAGAGGAAAGTAACTACATAGACGGCCACTATCCGTAGGAAAAATTTTGGGTCGATGGCCAACAGAAAAACTTCATAACATCGCTGCGCGCGCCTTAGTACAATTTTTGGAGGAATCAAAAATATCACAAAAATACTAAGTCATATAACAGTTAATGGTGGCTGGCATTGTTATTACTAACATGCACTCTTGATTACAGGCTTATTGTGTCTTCGTTCTCATGTAGCATTCGTGGCTGCGTACAAGATTGTTGTATTTAGAGCGCGGCATAGAAGAGGGACCTAATTAGCAATAGCCCAACATCTTCTGTGTGAACATCTCGGATTTGTGAACATTTATGCTTTGTGAACTCATGAGTTGCGTGTGAACACTTCGGTTTTGTGAGTGTTTATGCTATGCGAACTCTTCTGTTACACGAACATTTATTTATATTGCAGTTAAGACTTAGTACGTGAATGTTCGTCCATGTGTTTAATAGTACAGTTTTGTTATTGTTGACAACTTTCCGACGGCAACTATCATGTAAGAGAAGAGGAGTAGCCGGCGCCACATATAGGCACAAACCTCTCATTAAATACATTTAAGAATAATAATAATAAAAAAGATGGATATTCTTGGAGTCTTGATAGTTGGCACCCCTGGTCCAGCAGCCAACGGCCTTCTGCCGCCCGGTGAGCTCGCTCGACCAGTTGGAGTTGATCGTCGACTTCGACCGGTCCGCTTTCGGAGCAGAAAATCATGGAATTCCACCTTCGTCATACCGGAAGCAGATCAAGGCACTATTGAAGCAAGCTGCTGCGTTCGAAGGGTTCTATTAGAAAGACTTAATAATCGCAGGTGTACACAACCTCTTCTATTTTTTCCCCCGCGAGTTTGCTTTCTTCCTCTGGTAGTCTTTCTATCTTTACTTTCCCTCTTTTCCTTTCTCCAGTGTAGGGTACCAAACTAGAAGCTATGACAAGGAAGTCTAGCACGGCTGTGGACGACACGAAGGACGCCGACAGGAAGACACAACAGCGTAGACTTAGCCAGGCGCACCAGGAACAGCGTCGAGCCCGAGCCCCAATTCAGTAGCGCTGGCGATCCCGCTGCGGAGCTCTACACGACGCACTTCTTCTTCCTTACAAAGCTTCTTTTCTGGCTAACCTCGATGCCTTTCCAATCTCATCTCATCTTTCTCTCTCTCTCTCTCTCATATAGCGCCAGAAAGTACATAAACACCTAACGATTCGACTAGCAGTCAAGGCCTAGTTGACACTTCAAGAAGCAAATAAGAACAATACAACAACATTTACGCAAGAGGTGCAGTAAGGATGCTTTGCAACAGCGCGTTACTGTGGTCGAATGAAATGCGAAAGTATTTTAACAAACTAGGGCCCAAAAACAGTTCTATTCCCAAAAGCAGTTCCTCTTTAGCGCGGTTTGTGAGAACTGGTGCCAGCGAAAGCATTATTAGCAAAAGCGGCGAGCCAGTGACACACATTTCTCACCGACGAAAACCTTCGTGACATGGGCCCCAGGGCGCATACATTTCCGCGTTTTTACCTTCGCCTAATTGAATATACATGTCTGAGAAACATTCAACATTCGAGTATGCACGGGCGCCAAGTCGCCAATTCAGGTAATACCACGTAAAGAAACTTCCGCATAGTTTTATCTATTCCGTCCGTATTTCAATCCGGCAGCATGCGCGTATAAATAAGCTCGCTCAGCGCAGAGCATATGCACTTACCTGCTTTATACGACTAATTAAAAACATGCGGCGGGAGCGTTTCAGATAACCCACGTGTATGTACGTGCGTGCGCGGAAGGCGTTGCGCGTAGCCGCAGGGAGCGAATTTTGAGCGGAATCAAATCTTTCCGAGAGAGAACTGCGCTTTCAGCGTGTTAATGAGCCTGTGGACTCGACTCGGCTGTGGTCGACTGGTAGACAAAAGACACGTCCTCCACGACTCCCCGTTGACCCTCCGTCTTTTCCTCATTAAAGCTTCTTCCTTTCCCTAATGCCACAGCGGACCACGACGTGATGTCACTTCCACTGCTCTCGAGACCCTCGCTTTTCATTCGTCCAAGTTCTACGTTCTTTGTCGCTGGCGGCAGATCGAAATTGGAATCTGCTCGTTCGAGCATTGTTGTCGGAGTAGTCCGGGCTGTTTAATATTCGCTAGAAATGCCCAAGAGAAATGTCAAAATGAGAGAGAGAGAAAAAAAAGAAATGATGATTACGATTTTAATCTTCCTGCAGGAGGGGTATTCTTCCATTCTGCAGCGACACCGCGGAATCCAGATGAAACCGTTACTCGCGTTCAAGTTTTGAAGATTTGCATTCCGAACTGCCCCCTCCCCCACCTCCCCCAACTCTTCGCTCTGTTTAAAACCCTTTTGAAACTGATTTGGTGGAGGCGCTAAACGACGTAGAAACCCTGCATGCATTGCTGGTTCTTGCATTTTAAAGATATCTTTTGCAGTATGCACACACATGCAAAACAAAAAAGAAAAAAAAAGAGAGAAAGAATGGCTCCCGAATTGAGGGGAGGGGGGAGGGGGGGGGGCGAAGCGCTGAGCCACCATTAACCATTCAGCTCTGGAACGGGACAGTCTGACCATGTCAAAAAGAAAAAAAAAAGAGAGGGAGAGAAAGTCCTGCTCTTCTATCCAAATGCGTAGATTCGGAATGGTGAATTTGTGCTGATGAAAAGGATTTCAGGTAAGGATGGAGGCCATAATTTGGACTTGTATTTAAATGATAATGTCAATCTCGAGTAGAAGGGGTGCACTGCTGTGTTCGCCAGTTTCTTCTCTTATGTTCTCTTTCTTTCTTTTCTAAAGGTCGGTGCGGTTTTGAGCAGACGCCACAAATGGTTTCAGTTAGCGAAGCCTGTCGGATGCATGAGGCCCTCGAGTGACTGAATTCCCCATTTCGAGCTAGGAAAATCTTTCAGATTGGAATATTTGCGCAACCAATTTGTGCGGTGGCTGCTTCGAAAAGAGCAGGACCTGGATGCCTAGAGTGGCCTGAAATAGAAATTGTCATGTTGTACTCTTTTGTAAAGCGCACAAGAACCGTGCATTAGGAGCAATCATTTCCAATCTGTTATGCATTTAATTTAGTGCATACAGCGAGTGCTTGGCTCGCTGTACCAAGCGAAAACAAATCAGTGCCTCATCGAAACTGAATAATTTAATATGTATGTATGTATGTATGTATGTATGTATGTATGTATGTATGTATGTGTATGTTGTATGTATGTATGTATGTATGTATGTATGTATGTATGTATGTGTGTATGTGTGTATGTATGTATGTATGTGTGTGTGTGTATGTGTGTATGTATGTATGTGTGTGTGTGTGTATGTGTGTGTGTGTGTATGTATGTATGTATGTATGTATGTGGTGTGTGTGTGTGTGTGTGTGTGTGTGTATGTATGTATGTATGTATGTATGTATGTATGTATGTATGTATGTATGTATGTATGTATGTATGTATGTATGTATGTATGTATGTATGTATGTATGTATGTATGTATGTATGTATGTATGTATGTATGTATGTATGTATGCACGTTTTTCTGTAGCTTCAAGACAGCACCTCAAGTGCTTTATGTTTTTATTTCGGCCAATCAAGCGAATAATGTAATAATAGCATTTACGCGTGGTGTGTAAATCCTACAGCTCCCGTCTGCCCCTGGCTTTTTCAGATCTCTTCCTTCACCTTTCTCATTTCTTATTCGTCCTTCCCCTTTCTCCCAGTAGATTCATAACTGAACAACCGTGCCACAGATATACTCAGGCGCACGCTCATAAATGTTACACTGAAATCACCACCCCCATCAGCTTAATGTTGAATTAGGTTCTTGGGTTGGCGTATAAAATTGTTTTGAAAACGATCGACGAAGTGTCCACATTTACGCGGAATGAAATAAAAAAAGAAAAAACAAGCTACTTTCCCCGCTTGCACTCCTTCGGCACGTTTATCTCTTTGACATAACGAAAGAAGCAAACAAGTCGATAAGGGATTGGAGCAGCGGGGCTAATGCATTGTCGTTGTCGACACCGAGGTGCCGCGGAGCCTCACGAGAGCCCCTCGGGGTGACCCGACGCCTCTCGGTCCTTGCGATGTGACAACGCGACAAGGCTATAGCAGTGTTTTTGGCTCTCGGAGCTTCGTCGCTGCTGTCAGCCCTATATGAGAGGGTGCGCGGTCCGCGATTTTCATTATTCCTTCGCCGCTCTCATCCCGTCTGCTTTCGCCTTCGTCTGCTTTCGTCGTTTTTGGTCCGTGTTCTTCTTCGGTGTGCATCGTTGAGGGAAAAAAAAAGAAAAAAGGAAAAAGACCTCGTTGTTTCTCGGTCCGTGAGACTTCTCCGACCTTTATCGATCGCCGGATTCTCCTTGGGGTTTTCGTTTCCGAACCACGGCGAATGCTCTCGTCTGCTAACTCGATTTGCCGTATGTGCGGCTTCTGCAAACGACGCTTGTTTCGAGTGCCGCACTGGTTCATCGTTTGAATCCGCTTCTATTCTATCACCGCGTGCCCCTCAACGACGACCTGGACCAACTCTTGTCATCAAAGTTGCGGACGTGATTCAGATGAAAAGCGCTTTTCCAGATCATTATGTTTTTTGTTCCTTTCCATCAGTCTCCTGCCCCAAACTAGGCATGCGATAAAAAGGAAGAGCACATCAAACAAATAAAAGGCCGAGTGATAGCGCATCCGCGACTTTGCCTCTTCCGGTTCTTTTACGCCGTGTTTCACCTTCTCGGGAGCGTTTCTGCGGCAATATTCTGCGTTCTCTTTGTAAGAAGCGAGTATTCCCGTGGATCGTCCGTTCGATTTGCGACAAGGCAAGATATATCGGAGCACAGGCGGTACTAATGCCATGTTCTTTTCGTTTTAAAGTTAGGAATCTTATTTTATGATGATGAAACAACAAACCTTTTCAAATCCCCCGGCAAAGCTCCTTTTCGAGGAGGAATAAACATGCGTGGTATTATGCCCTGGAGGTCACATTATGGTTTTACGCACCACGTTTGCACTCGTACGTTACAGGATAACGCACTTGCTCATTTCCAATGTTATCAAAATAAATCACTAAGTGTACTTGCTCGAGGTTCTGATTTAAAGTGAATTATATTGTTTTATTCCGTAGTGTTTAGACGCAACCAAGGACGGAAAAAAGTCAGGACAGGAAAGAGCGTCTTTTCCTGTCCTGACTTTTTTCCGTCCTTGGTTGCGTCTAAACACTACGGAATAAGATGAACCAACTAGCCCAGCAACAAGTCCTGATATATTGTTTTATTTTCCAACGTATATCCATATGTTGGTTGCCTCCTTGGAAAGAAAGCTGCGTCAAACAACTTGACGGGGCCAAGGAGCCACTGGCAGACGACAGAGCATAAATAATAACAAAATACTTTGATCGCTCAAGCATCACTGATATTAAAAATGATGTAGGTTGCAATTAGTCAGTGGAACAGCATTCCCATGAAACATGTCTGACAATAAAGTTGAATATTTGTCTCTATTGAATGCATACAATACGGAAACATTTCATCAAACAAAATAGTGAATACGTGAAACATCGCGTATAAGTAAAAAAATAATTGTATGTGTTATTCAGGAGAACAAAACAGAAAAGAGCAGTGCGTTCAGGATAACAGTATTTGGACAGTAACGTTCACCTAGAGTGAGTTTTACTGCGCGAGTATCATCGATATTCGATGACACTTGTACTCTCAAATGTCGTTATTTATCACTGCGCGGGAAATAGCATGAACGAATTATTAAAATTAGCGAAATTAATAAAGGAACCTGAAGGCTCCAAGAAATCGTTGCAACCTAGCACGCAACACAAATGAACCGCATGAAAGCAATAAAAGCTTGCTTAGCGCATATACGTACCAAATTGTAAAAAAAAAAGTAATGAAAAGAAAATCATGCACTACCTAGGATTTTCACGATGGCTGAATGGTTGCAGCGCCCCAATTATCTCTCGTAACTTCATTATCACCTATAATTTTAAATTATAGCTACATGGTGCGAGCGCAAAGAACAGCTTGCGACTTAAGTGACAGGCATTCACCGCTTAAAGCTAAACTACGCTCTTTTGTTGTGCACGAAGTATATTAATGCGCAATGTTGTTCATGCCATGTAAGGCATACAAAATTAAGGATAAACAGAAGAGAGAGAGAGAGAGAGAGGGAGAGAGGGAGAACAAATAAAATGGGAACGCATTGTTTATTACAAAATTTGGAGTGGTCTCCTGGACGTTCTCTTTTTCTTTGTCTCTCGGCAGCCATTATGTTAAAAAAGAGGCACATAGTATGAGTGCAATTTTTTCAGCGCATGTAACCTATGGCTAGCTGATTTAGATGTCAATCACCATTCCATTTGTTCCTGACGCAACTACGTATCACTGAATTCTGAAGTGCCGCTGTATGTTAACTGCAGAAATGACGCCGTGTAGTCCAGAGACGTACCTATATAATACAACAATTCACTTATTATGACCAACATAATTAAACCGTCTATTATGGGTCTCGCATCGCCCACAATGTTATCCTGTGTGACGTCTCCTCCCTTCAGTCATATTGAAAGGAAGGACTCAGTCGGCTGGCGGATAACTTGACGCAGTGCCGACATGGTGTATACATATACCGTACATACCTGGCTCTTTATGTCCTATATGTCCTATATGGCGCTATTGATAGCTTTCACGTGACGTCACGCACCCACCTCATCACCGTGTCGGAGCACCAACATGGCGACTATATATATGTACACGAGTGCTTCAGTCCAATCCATCTTATTGAAAGCTTTCAGGTGACGTTACGGACCCAGCTTATCATCGTGATGGTGCACCAACATGGCGGCTACAATGACATTAGTGCAAGCCATCTATTATATGTCCTAGCCAGCCAAGCAGAGCTACATGTGCCCTAGTAATTGGAGAGATTCCAACTGCAAGCCAAGCGTCTGGACCCCGGTTGAGCACGTACAAAGATGCGCTCGATTTTTCAAAAAGGAAACTGCTAACAGAAAGACAGTCCCGCTTCGACCACCGACAAGCGAAGGAAACGCGATGCCGCAGCGCATGATTCTCGGTCAGCCGTCTGCATCTGAGTGTATCAAAAACAGACATTCAGTCTACCTGTATTTTCAAATTTTGCGTGCCCCCCGGCATTTTATAGAAGCTTTTGAAGCTGCCTATAGTCCCCGTCAGAACAGTTTGGTTGAGTGAGATGCACAGTGTTTGGATGGCGCTGAATGAAAGCTCAACGAAGGAAGCTGGTCGTTTCTGCTGCGACAAGCACGTTCGTGCGCATGCCTGAAAATGCATTGTTACCTTATGCGATGCTCCCGGCTTACTCCTCTTGAAAAACAAAAGGAAGGGCGCAGCTTTGAATGTAATGTGGAAGTGCATACTCCACAAAAGGGGTTGAAATTGTTGGGACAGCACCGCTTGCCGTTAGAAATTGAGACAGACAACCAAGACGAAAGCATGCGACAGCGGCCTACATAGGGCAAGGGGTTCGTGCAGCGTTTGTAGTGTTACATGTTTAGGGGCGAAGTTCCTTATAGCGGCACCCGTTCGTCCCCGTCGTCGTCGTCGTAGTAGTAGTAGTGTGTAACCAGTCTGAGAAAAATGAGAAAAAAAATTCCGAAGTTGTGTCCGTAGCGCGGAATCGAACCAGGGACCCCTCGCTTCCGAGCGCGCGGCTTTAGCCCACTATGCTACGAAGCGGACATGGACACACGCACCACGATGGCAATAAATACCCAACATTAACGAAAGGCCGCGTTTCTAGCGCGATTCTAACGCGTTTGTGCTAGCGCGTTACGGCCCGTGTAAGAAGCTGGTGTAAGACGCTGTGGCCTCTCCGCCTTACCTTCAACGCGTTTCGAACGCGCTGCCCAAAGCGGTGACAAGTCAAGTTCAAGTCGAGGAGCGTTTATGAATACGGGGGGGTATACTCTCTCGGCAGTCATGTGATGGCGTCGGCAAACGCGGTGCACGTTCCGGCATGTGTAAATGGCTGCGTAAGACGCTGTGGCCGCTCCCCCTTACT
Source organism: Dermacentor silvarum (assembly GCF_013339745.2). Classification (NCBI taxonomy): domain Eukaryota; kingdom Metazoa; phylum Arthropoda; class Arachnida; order Ixodida; family Ixodidae; genus Dermacentor; species Dermacentor silvarum. The sequence goes on from NC_051157.2 coordinate 20,561,543, forward strand.
AGAGAGTACTGCACGTTTCTAAGGCGTTTGTGCTAGCGTCCCCTTAAGCGGGAGATCCGATGATTCCCTCCGGAGCTTCGCCCACTCATAATCATTCACCCCGTGGATATGCTGTGATTTTTATCCTACTTCTGCTTTCCGGAAGTAAAAAACAACACCTCGCGCTGTAACTGAAAGTGACGGCACACGAGTGAACTCAAATTCCAGACTATAAAAAATAATAACATTATGCGCGCGTGCGTCATAAGACATCCAGATTACACACGGCTTTCTTGGTACTCTGAATACCGAGGTGTCTTTAGCCTCGCAGTACTGTGCTACCTGCAGCTATGCATATACCCGTGCGGCAAGTATAGGAGTGCGTGTACTGAGAAGTACTAAACATAACTATGCTTGACATTTAACGCGCCTACACCCTTGGAACGGCACGATGTCCACTAGTGACGCAGTGAAATATCCGAACGCCATTTGTGACGTATAAGCGAGCGCCATTATGCGAGTGCATCGCAGCTGTTCTTCGTGCTTTACCTCTCCGCACGTCAGCTACACGAGAGACACCCCAATACGTCTACTCGGCGAGACGCCAAACCCGGAGAAACTGTAGGCACGTGAGTGACTGTAATTCGATAGCGTTATCAGGATCAAACCAGGGCGCGAGATCGAATCCCGGCCACGGCGGCCGCATTTCGATGGGGGCGAAATGCAAAAAACGCCCTTGTGTACTGTGCATTGAGTGCAGGTTAAAGAACCCGAGGTGTTAAATATTAATCCGGATTCCCCCACTACGGCCTGCCTCAAAATCATATCGGCTCAAAATCCGAGAATTTAATGTTTTAGTCGAGCCACCCACGCCTTTGATTGCGCTGCCTCGAAGATTGGCCCGCGTTATGAGCCAGATTACAAAAACAAAGAAAAAAAAAAAACAACAACCTTGCGTGCACATATGTGCACATATTGTGCGCAATGGTGTCAGAATCGGCTCACCAAGTCATCGCCTTTGATTACGTAGTCTCCTGAATCCGGCTCAGTTTACCATTATACTCCTCCTGTGCGATCCACCCACTTTACTGGCCGAGACACATGAGGATGGCACGATGAGGACGATACGAAAATCCCGGGTAGGTAGGCAACTGAATCCACGGACTCTCCCGCATCGTCGTCAATATATGGGCCGGATTTAAATGTTATACTCCCGGTTTTCATTTTCTAAAAGGAGCAATATTTAAATGCATTTTATTTCTAAATTGTAATAAATCACCCCTAATAACGTCTGACGTGATTTTTGACATCTATGATTTTCCTGGAAAACGGAACAAATGCTTTTTTACGACAAAGCGGAGTGACGTTATCAAGCTTCCGTTGTAGAGTTCCCCGCCTAAATTTTTACCTTCGTAGATCTAGTTTATCTATAACGATCCTCTGATCTTCCTGTAACGAACCCAAAAACTATTAACCATTTCTTTCCTCCTCCCTCCGTAGAATCTTTCTCATATTTCCGTCGGATAATCTGGTTTAGCACTTAAAACACCAAATCTATTGCCCTTTGGTATCGGTAAATTAGGCACAAGGCCCGGGTCTGTTATAACTACTCTGCATCAGTTCATTGAAGCGTCCGGAAGGTTACGCTGCTACAGGGTACCGACCGTGGTGTATTTTATTCTTTTTTATATTTTTATGAATGAGGGCCCTCTCAAACATCTTGTTATGCTTCAGTTACTTAATTTTTTCGTCGTGGTCGTTGTTGTACGTTGTCGCCTCTAACATTTCAGATTTCTTGCTTTCTACTCCTCTTTGTCTTTTGTTAGGTGCACTGTTCATTAATTCCAGTGTGTACAATCCCCCTCGTTGATATGAGTCACTTTTGGAAGCCAGAAGGAGAACAACAAAGAATAAAGTGAAACAAGATTAGAGAACACGCCTACAACTTCTTTTGTATTGTTGTTTCTTTTGTGCCCTCGACGAATACATGCTTGCTTGCTTGTTCCTTATCTCGTGGCGCCTATCCAATACGGCGGATTGGCCAAGAAGCCGGCGGTTAAAGTACTGACTCCGCGCGTTCTTCACTTTCTTTTTCTATTTAGTTATTTACCCTCGCCACGACGAAAATGCGGTCCCTCATTCGAGTCACCGCGAACTATATCTAGTGTACTTGCACCCATACATAACCGGCCCTCACGGACAAGAAGCGTAGCGTCAACGCTCTCTGGACACAACAGCGCGTGTATACAAACGAGGCAACAAACCGACTCCAGCGGCAGCCATCTCATTTCTAAAGGACAGCGCCTACTGTAGGCGCTGCAATGATCGAAAATCTATACCAAATAGCGTGGAGCAAAGACTGGCGTCGCACAGACAGAGGCCGCTCGGGGGCGTGGCGTTCGCATTCGGTCGGCACGAGGATCGCATCTCTTGCTCGAGGGTAAAACTCGACAGAACCTCAAAAGCCTTTCATCGAGCGTCGTCCGCGTAAGCGGTCCACTCGAGAAAGGAAAACCATTTGCATGCCGCCCGCAGGCGGCTCTGTTTGTTGTTGTTCTCTTTACTTGGCCTTCTTCTCTTCTTCAATTTCTTACTCTTTATTTCGTCTTTCTTCCTTTTTTGTTTTCTACGCGAGCGGAAGGTTGCGGCCGCTGGCGAGCAATAGAAAAAGAGAAATAAACATAAATTTGCGTCGGTATAAATGCAGACGTGTGCAGACGCAAGCACAACGCAGGTAATATTTATGCGCTCAAACGATCGAAAAATCTGCGCTGCCTTTTTAGAGTGTGCTTGTGGTGAAACGTCCACGCGGCACTTTTAATGCGCGTTTGAGTATAACGTGTGCATACACCAACCTCTGGGATGGAATAAATAGGCGAAAAGAGGGGCAAAGGACCTGAATTTGTTGCACAACGTGGTTGACGCTGGATGAGCATGTACTCAGAGGTCGCGCTATATATATATATATATATATATATATATATATATATATATATATATATATATATATATATATATGGTGTCAGGTGTCAGTGATACTTTTGAGAATGGGAGGGTTTGGCCTTGTCGGGAGCGACATACATGTTGCAATGAAATAGCGCACGTGTCGTATCCTTACTCAGTCCGTGCTTTATTGGCACTTTTTTCTTTACGAGTGGTGCTCCGTTTTGACAAATGTGTTCAGCGCTCTGGATAACTGCAGTTGTCGCCAGCCAATTCTGAAATCGAGCAGACTAGTTGAATTCAATTATTATTTAACGCCAAAACGCTGCCCGGCTATTCTTGGCCATAACTTTACTTCATGGTGGTCCTTTACAGCAATCAGAAGGTGGAAGCAGCCTGGTCATAAATTCGCTGAAAGCGTACTATCTTTAAAAAAAAGGAAGTAAGAAAGAAATTAAGAAAGAAAGGAAGAAATAAAGAAGGAAGGAAGGAAAGAAAGAGAAAAGCAGAAACCGCGCAATCAGGGTTATCGGCGCACCCAATTTGCTCTCATTGACTACCATTAGCTTGACGTCGACAATACCGGAAATTAAAAACTGCCCCTCTTCAAATGAACGGAAACATTTGAAACTTGGATCAGTCCGAACATATAATTTATTGAAGTGCCTCAAAATATGCACTGAAAAGTTCGACGTCATACAGACTGCTTTGTGCAAAGGACTGTTCTGAGAGATTATGTGACAGGCGCACTTCAGCCGTGGTTGGTTCCTGGGCCTCTTATTTATACTCGTCCGGATGCTCCATCTGCACGCGGAGATGACGCCATCTGCGCTTTCTTCGCCATTTACAAGAGGAGCAGTGCTACATGAAGGGTCGATATATAGAAATAGAGGCACACATACATATCTGCTTGTATCGTCCCATCAAGGTGCGCTACTCTTTTTGTATAATCGTGAACGAACAAGCCGTCAGTCAATCCTTGTTGTCTTCAACGGCCCGTGGCTACTCCAATTCTAAGCCGGCCTCAGCGTTCACATGCACCTTGATATCAGTATTGCTTGGTACCAAATGATCTGTGCGGAAGTCTCCAAGGTTGAAGTTGATTCCTTGAAGAAGGTGTTGCCATCCATCTAGGCTTTCTTTGAAGATACATGCTGCATTAAGGAGAACGCGAACATTTTCTTTCCCGAATTTATTAATTTGTGACTTCCTGCGTTTTTAGCTGGAGATTAATTCAGTTTCACTTTGCGGAATCGCAGCCTCCTGACCTCGCTAGGACGACCGCATGCTTTCATTTCAAGATGTTCTGGGAGGCTGGGTCGAGCGAGAGTGCCCGACGGGCAAGAAGATCGCTGATGGCATTTTCTGTCATAGTTACCTTGACTCTAGACTAACCCTTTTCGCATGCCCCGATTCACTTAGAAAGGAGCAAAAATGCATAGATAGGGTGTTTAAGTGCACCTATCTCTCTGTAGCAAACCAGTTCTGCGCAAGGTAGAGGAAGGTTCGTGGAAGGGGGAAAAATTGTAGTCCACAGGAGTGTAGCTGGAAGCTACAAAGGCAACTCATACGAATTGAAACCAACACACAAAGACATTCGAAATTCGGCCTGAACAAATAAACTCAATGTGTGCGCTTTTATAATGTCATTTTTAAAACTAACTCTGCATAGCACACGATAAATGTGAATCGAAACAAGACAAAACGTTGACTGGAAGATGGATATGCAAAGTGAGGAACAGTGAGAGAACAAGGAAAACCTCAGCCCTTCTTCATCTAGGGGACTTGCCCTCACGAAGACAAGTGTCATTGTCGAAACGGTCGCTCCACGTTCCGTTTGCTCCTTATCTGACCACAGTTGATCACAATAAGTGCCAACGTTACACAATAAGAACAAATTGATGCGTTACTGCATGACATGCCCATCCTTCAAGTCGCCTGGCTTGTCTGCGCTCACGACAAGAAGCAGACGACTTTGCAAACGCGCACTGGCATGTGCCCTACTGTTGTGGAGTCATATACCAGCACAGCATAATGGATGTGCAGAACACGGCAGTACTTTTCCGTTGCGAACCGTGGCCGCCATCTCGGCGCAGCACAATGCAGAACGGTCTCGGCGAGACATCACAAACAGCCCGCGGCCTTTGCACAATGGATGAAGCTGATACCGCGCAGGTGAGCAAACGGGAAGGGTAAATGCGTAATGCAACTCGCGTCGAGGGGCAGACATGCAATAAAGAACGAACCGCAGATCAAAACGAAGCACCGCACAAGGAACACCCACGGGCAAACGAGCAGCGAGACGGAACGGAGAAGGGAGGGAGCGCAGGCGTATTATGCCGGCACGGACATTAATCGCACACCCTGCCCGCTAGCGATACAGCCTAACCACGAGCCCGCGAGCGCGTAGGCATAATTTAGGGCGTCCACCACCGCAATGCCAGGGTCAGCTCATGGCGCGACCAAGCAGGAAGCGTGGCGCGGTGCGTAGAAGCCACGATGGACGAGCGAAACAGGCACAGTGGACTCATTTGCGGAAAGAGTAAATGCGGCAAGATTTTTTTTCTCTTTCTTTTCTTTTTTTTTGTGTGACGCTGGATGTCGAGTTCTGCTGTGGTGAGAAGTGGTAAGGGAGAGCATGTTAACAATGACAGATACTGTGCAAAACGTGGAGAGTACAAATGCGCCGTTCCCCGTGGATGTGTCACAGTTAGGAAACACCGTGGCCTAAGTTCGAGATGACTTTATCCGTTGGATAAGGGAGCACGCTAATTCATTGTTGCAGTACCCGCACCAAACCGGGCTGCATGCATTCATTTGATACCTTTTTCCTAATTTTGGTACACATGCCTTGTGGCAACAAATTAATAGAAAAAAGAAGTCCCAATTACCGTTGTGTTCTTGTAACATGAAATTACTAAGATTAAACTAAAGCTCCTTGCCTCTTGCTTTATTTATCTTGACTTTCTTTTTTAATCTTTCTCCATTTTCCTTTCTCAAGTGTGGGGTAGCCAACTGGGCATGGCCTTGGTTATCCTTCCTGCCTTGGTTTCTTCTTCACCTCTCTCTTAGCGGAAGACCTGGATGTAAAAAGGGTCAGTTTTTTTTTTCTTCTTTACGGCAGGTACCAGCGCGTAAAAGTAAAGCAAAACATACACGTACCCAGTGAAGTAATGATAAGAAACTATCCACGGAATACAACCTGCTATTCTACTACGATCCTAGACAATTATAGAATTATGTCAGTTATTCTTAGCCAGTTATAGAATTATGTCGCACTAGAGTTGAAACTATGAGACGTGCTCTGGCGCTCGATATTGTGCTCAAGACTTTCCTCCGATACTGCGCTCCAGGCTGAGCAGCCGAATCTATGACGTAGCGCCGATATGCGCAAATTCGCGCGGTACGGCTCTTGATTGGCTGAAGCTGACTGTAGCTTCCGCTGCAGCGCCAGTCAATTGTGAAAAGGAGTATGGAGCGCCATAATTTCAAAAGCCTGCCCTGTTTGGTCGACAACTGTCCAAAGCATTTGTCATACACTATAAGCACTGCTTGCGGGATAAAGATGTGCTAACGAGTATTCAACGACGTCCGCGTGTAAAATGGGCCGGAGCTGCCACATTTCCATCAGGTCCACTTTCACCGCATTCAAGTCGCGGCAGCGCTCAGACTTCGCTTTAGAACTAAGCCACTTTCGGAGGGAAGCAGTGAAAGTTTTTTCAATGTATCACTGTCAACGTAGCCAACAAGAACTGGTCAGCGTTTCACTCGCGTTTGACGAGTACCCGGTTGCTATGGCGACGGCCTGTTTTATGCGCAAGAGGGGAGCTTGACTAAAAGCTCGCCCTCTCTTCTTTTTTTCAGCTTCGGCTGTCACCGTCAGCAGTGGACACTCACCGACTGCGCTCGAAGTTCGACACGCGTGAAGGCGGCCTACTATGCATATAGACAAGCTGCAAACGATGTGGGTCCGAAAACCGAGACTCACTGAGAAAGGAAAGAAAAAGTGATTTGTGGTCACACGGTTAAAAATTTCTACTCGGACATTAAACTTTTACGTGTAAAAACGAGAAGCAAGCAATGTTCTAGCAGGAAATCGAATTAAAAGAAAAAATGCAGTTAACTGAAAATAGCTGTAGTAAACGCAAATTTTGTCCAGTTTGAGCGCAAGCAAAGTGATGGTCGACAGCTTGTAGAAGAGTGGCCTTACGCACAGGACCTTTAAAGACGTCGTTTTCCCCAGAGGGCCCGTAGCAATCAAGAAGAGAGTGTGAAGACTACTGATTGCCTTCCTGCGAGACACGGGACCCATCGACACCTAGTGACACACCCCTGATCTCAACTCATAGCAGGCTCAGGCGGAACAATTGCTGGCTATGTATGCCAGGCTAACCCCGCCTGCTGCAACATCACCACCACCACCGTAAGCCATTTGACGCTATATTTAAGATGACGGTCGCCACTGAGAACTAACCCGACAAGTACAGATACACGCTTCCCCATTACGTGTAGCTACCGTGACTGTCCTCGCTACAATTTACAGATACGATCGCTCGCAAGCGCGATAGCACGCTTGGACCAACGATCGTTAACAGAAGAAACCATTTTAGAATGCCGACATCACAAGACATCGCAGCGGAGGGCGACGAGAGCTCTGTTGCAGTATTTAAAGACTACAGAATTGGGGACAAGCGGCTGTAGCCTGAACTGATGTTTACAGTGCTACAAGTGCTACTGTGCTGTGCAGTGACTGTATGCGGTGACAGTGGCCGACTGTGATTGTGTGTCTGCGCTCCCTTTCTTTCTCTATCTCTACTTTCCTGTCACTTTACCCCCTCTCTCCCAGCGTAGGGTAGCAAACCAGACCTTCCTCTCTGGTTAACCTCCCTGCTTTTCCCCTTTCTTCTCTCTCACTCTCTTTTTTACTCGGGGAAAGTAATGAGAAATAAAAAAAAAAGATGGGACAAGGAAATAAAAAGCTCAAGCGTCTTTTTTTATTATTATTTACACTCATGATACTCAAAGGCAATTTTCTCGCCCTTTGCTATACGGTTTTGTTGTCGCACTTGCATGGTCTTTCACCCATACGCATACCAGTGTGGTACTTTAAAGAACTTTTGCACATATAATCTTGAATGTACGTAAGTGCAATTATGCACACATTCACCAGAAAAGACAAAAGCATTTCTCACAAAGAGACAAAAGGAGAGAAAGCGAAAAGGGAATTTTCATTGGAGAGCCCTTCTCAAATAGTGGGTCTGAATGTACGCATTTGGAATTGAGTTCAATTTGGCCGTTAGTATATTTCTGACACAACATTATCTTATAGGATATTACACTTCCTGATTGCACTCTGCAGTGAACCAGGAGGAAAATAATCCGTTACACGAAAACTGTTCTAAATTCTAGCTCGCAAGGACGCCTAAAGAAGCAACATTTGATTTTTTAAGCCGCGCAACAGGAAAGTAACACACACACACACACACACACACACATATATATATATATATATATATATATATATATATATATATATATATATATATACCCGTCGATACGGGTGGGCAGTGCTGACGAGGATTTCGAGAAAGTACGACATACAGTTGCGATATAGTGCCGGTGCGGCAGAACTACATAGCTTAATGTATGGTATACTGCTGCAAATCAAAACCACTACAAGAGACGGGAAGTGTAGTATTGCTACGGTAAACGTTACTGGATACCAGGTCAGCAGCCACCAGTTCTGCTTCTGCTCTACAGTACTACTCCGATACGAAATAGTGAAGTCAGCAATGCCAAGAAATACAGCCAAGGAGAACAAAAGACGAATGTTTTGAAGTTAAGGCGAGCTCCTCATTCATTTGCTGCCAGCTTAGTGATAAAGTAGCCAAACTCGGCAACCTTATGGTTGTATACTATGACTGGCTGCCGAAAGTACGGTGACCTGTTTCAAGCTGTTCACAGTTACTAACTCTACCTGCCATTAGCTGAAGAGAGAAATAAACTTTTTATACATTCTTTGAACAGGTGCTTGAGATGTCTGCCTGGACATACGCATATAGCATGCTTCTCGAGATGACACGAGTGACTCACGAAAGGAGACACTCGTGTGCAGTACGCACGCACGCAGAATACATTAGCAACTAGAACCAACAAAAACAGGCATCTATAGTATCTGGAGACATCAGGGCCCGTGTTCACAAAAAATGTTTTTTCGCTATAATACTGTTCGTAAGAGAAGGTGACAGCCCATCGTGGTGCTCGACATAGATGATTAGCAAACGCAGCCGGCGTATGGGGAAGAGCACTTACACGAGCGAAAAGCTTTGTGAATCTGGCCACCGAACTCATTATTTGAAGACAGCTATGCCTTCTACCAACGCTGCTCGGTTTTAGCGAGAGCGAGCAAAATCGAGAGTATTACGCCACAGCGGAAGGATGGCGCGAACACGCGCGCGGTCAGGAAAACGTTTGACAAAAGTCCGTGCGTGCCACTCCATGGCTCAGCTCCGCACCTGCTGACGACCGCAACTGCCACAGGCTAGGAGTATACCGCGAGCATGTTGCGTCAGGACAGGCGGGTTTGTGACGAAACGCCCTTCAACAGCGCCCTGCGTGAGGAAATGGTACGCCACCCGGCACGAGGCGCTGGAATGTTTTACATTGTTTCATGCGTACAGGTTGCACGAACTGTACCAGAGCTTTTCTGTGTATGGCTCTATACACGTGCGAACTCATTCGATCGCGTGGAAACCGTGCGGGGCGTCCTCAAAGCTACATGTACAACATTCTGTACTCGCGTTCACGAGGCTATTCGGTCAGTCGGAGGTCAGTCGGAGCAACCAATACACAAGGCTAGTCGCGGACATTCCCTAGAAGATTTCATATGTTAGAGGTCGCATGTTAAAAAAGGTGAGAGTCCCACACTCGCGTGCAACTTTCCGATATTGGCCGACGTTTACTGAAGCCGATTCTAGCTTTTTCAGGGCTGAGTGGTTTACTGAAACTAAATGCACACGCGTATTTGTATGTTGCGTACAATCGGGTGCAAAGGCACGCGCATTCCACAGCACAAGTTATAAGCACAGTTCAAAACCCTATCAGTTGCAGCGAACACAGTCTGGTTATCTTGCAGACGGTAAAAAAAAAAGAAAAAAAAGAAAAGAAAAAAAAACATTTCCATAGTATTATTACCCGGCTTCTTTTGGAGCGCATATTATTGGCTGCTCACCCGAAATCTTTCCCAAGGACACAGCCATATGCCCTGCTATCAAGAGCTTCCAGTTTTGGTCGTTGAGGCGCATATCTGCTGTGTGTCACGGGAAAATGATCGATGAGCTCCTGCAGGGGTATAAAAAAAATATCTATCCGTGTGGTCGATACGGCCTTCTTCTGCGCAAGAAGAAGCCTGCGAGCTCAGTCTGTGTGTTACTATTTCTAACGAGGAACTTAGGCCTAGAAGTTCATCGAGCGCATATAACTTATATATTCATTTCGATTCAGCTGCGACGGGTTATGACAATACTAAGTGATACATATTGCGAGGAGAGTAGAAATAGTTGAGACCTTTCTTAGAAAACAATCTTGTGATATGCAGTTGCAGTTCCCGCTAGTTTCTTGAAAAATGTGCTTCGCTGTAATACCGCCATTCTTCTAACGTTCTCAAAGCAAGCACACAAATGATTAGGTTTACCCTGAGTAATATCACTGGTTTGCGATGTTAGACCTTCAAACATTGATTCGAGCAACACAGTCGGGTATTATATTCTGTAAGCTCTTGCACAGGGGGAGGGGGGAAGGAAGCAAACCTAGGTTACTATATAAACAATTTTAGCAGAGCGACAAAACTAATATCTTTCAGCATGTGCGCTGCGACATCATACGCAATAGCAGTTGCTTCTTTTTCTAACATTTGATTTGTTGCGCTTGTACGTGTTCTTTCACTTTCGTGAGAGTTGCGTGGTCGTTGTGTAAGTCAAACTAATCTAGATGTCTTCCAGGGCTTGCTTGCATGTGCCCTCTATAAATGCAGAATTCAGTGCGCAGAATCGCATGCTCATTCTCACAGTGATTCCTATACACTGTTAAACAATTATAAGTTTGATAGTCATGAAACTACAGTATTTACGATGTTAGAACTCGTGACCGACGACAAACAAAGCACAGTAAGGCGAGTTTTCGGGCAAAAAAAAATATATGGGGTTTTACGTGCCAAAACCACGATCTGATTATGAGGCACGCCATTGTGGGGGAAAATTTTGACCACCTGGGGTTCTTTAACGTGCACCAAAATCCAAGTACACGGGTGTTTTCGCATTTCGCCCCCATCGAAATGCGGCCTCCGTGGCCGGGATTCGATCCCGTGGAGTTTTTGGGCAAGGCCTGTTTTACGAGACGATGCGTCTGCTTTTAATTGCTTCTTTTTATTCCAATCTGATCCGATCGATTTCCGCTTTCTTCCGTTTAAATGCATGCCAGCTGGCTCGTGTGGTGAGAGTGGCATTGCGCAGATAATGGCGTTAAAGAAACGAAGACAGAAAGAAAAAGGAAAACGCAGATATACTTATTGCTAACGTCAATTTGACGTCACACAGCGTTAGGTGCCTTGAAAGACATCAGCCAGAAGACCACTCTTATGGGCACTTTTTTGTAACGGTCTAACGGCCACCTCAGTGTTCGACCTATCATTGTGTCAATTACAGATCGGTATCGGCAACAATGACGTCTTCGTTGCCGTTTCTGACCGCTCGAACTGCGCATTCGAGGTCAAAGCAAAGAGCGTACGCTGGAATCGAACAGCAACTGGGCTCGAGCGGAGTTGGCGAGCAGGAACTGGGCGGGTGACTTACTTGTAGTGCTAGTAATTTGTGTTTTGCAACGGCTGTGGTACGACCGGTGGAAAGACGGACGTGCTTCTTACTCTCGGCCAAGAATGAAGGATGACCAATCAATCGCTTTGCATAAGCCATTGGCAGACCGCATACGGTTTTACTATAATGTTGTTCGAGGTGTGTAGCGAACACTCAATCGGTAATCTTGCGCGATTAAACTTTATTATTTGTTTATTCATTTGTTACTTCAGGGAAGTATAAGTCTAGACAGGGATCCACCGCGTGTCGTGGGGATTACGCTTTATATTTGACTGTGGCATATTTTTCTTCGCTGTGCAGCCGCTTTACGCCATTGAAATTAAGCGTTAGCTTTAGCTTAGCCCGCTGAAGGACGCTGTAATGGGCGATACGCGCGTTAGTGAAGTTTCTCTCACGCTGGATGATAAAGGGTTAGCCTTTAAGGGTGTTTGACTGGCGCTTCGTTTTATTTTGTCAGTTTTTGTGGCATATTCGTACTTTTAGTTTCCTTGCTTGCTTGCTTGCTTGCTTGCTTGCTTGCTTGCTTGCTTGTTTGCTTGCTTGTTTGTTAGTTCGTTTGTTTGTTTGTGACACTGTGCATTGTGTGACGTTTTTTTTTTTTTTTTTTGTCTGTGTATCTGACATTGGCACTTATGGGATGATATGGCGCCTTAATAGCCTGTGTGACAGCGCCTACGCAGTCTCCTATTGTTCATCCGTACTTTCTAAGATTCGTTTCTCTTCTATCATCTTTGATAGCCCAATTTTCATTTCTCCAGTGCAGGGTAGTCAGCCGGAGAAATCCTCTAGGTAAACTCCCCGTATATCCTTTCTTTTTGGCTTTCTCCCTCATCCCCGTGCAGCGCTTTCAGATGACTTCATGCTTCGGCCGCGCTTACACCTTACTTACTTTCATGCACCATTGCTCCTCGAGTTATCCGCGCACGAGACGCCATACGCAGCGAGATCCGCTTAGTTCGGGGGCGTGCGCTTCACCTCCCGCACACTCACTGCTCGAGGAGTAACAATGCGGCTCACTCGATATCCCAGAAGCAGTGAAAGCTTTCTAACGAGCAGTGTCCGGTTGTCCGTGCATTGTCTGCGAGAACTGCAGGCTCGCTTTTCACAATGCCCCTACGTCTCGTCGCTACAAGAAACAAAGGAAATGAGAGATGAAGGCTTCGTCCTACGAATCCCGTGCAGTGATCAAAGGAGCGAAGTCCTGAGACACCGACTGGGTCCCGGAGAGTGGCAGTTCTCTGTTGGGTCGGCCCAAAGGAACACTAAAGATACATGCTAGGTCCGGCTAGATTGAGAGATTATTCGTCTAGAAGTATATCATCGTTTTTTGCGTGCCAATATATTGACACGTGTACTTGTCTATCTTTCTCGGGTGACCGCGTTTCACCTCATAGAACTGCTACGGCCTCTCTAATTGGCTCGAAATGCCAATACGGTGAAATTCGACAGCGTAGAGAGCAGCACCCTATGCAGCCAATTCAACGGGAGTAGTTCTGTAAGCCGGCTCTCGACTGGATTAATTTATGGCCAAACTTTTTTTAGCTCATAGAAACAAGGGACGCAAAAGGGATAACACAGGTACATAGCGATTGTTCCTGACGTATCCCTTTTGTGTGCATGGTTTGTGCAGGCTTAAAAAGTTTGGTCATGGGATACCAACTAGCTCGGATGTCTCACAGCGCATAGAAACAAGGGACGCAAAAGGGATAACACAGGCACATAACGCTTGTACCTGAAGTATCCCTTTTGCGTCCATGGTTTCCGCAGGCTTAAAAAGTTTGGTCATGGAATACCAACTAGCTCGGATGTCTCACATTGGTTTAAATTATTACACACTTCGGTTACCGAAACGTTCGCGCTGCTGAAAACGGGCTCGGCATTCCAATATGAGGTGACTCTTGCAGCCTAATCGTAGCCTAGTCATACAGTCAACAAATGGGTCATGTTCTCAGCGCTCCTTTCTTGCGATGTACTCAATGCACCGTTCCATTAGAAACTACTCCCGGGTCTCGGTCCACTGCACTTTTTTATTATATTTACGTATATATACCTTACTTACCCGGTTCCAAAAGATATCTGAGCACCTGTGCAAACAGTCCGCGTGGACGGAGCACGTTGTGTGCTAAAGCACCGAAAGCAGACAACGTAGATGAATAACGCGAGAGAGAGTGAGGGAGAGAACGGTTCATGATGCATCGCGGATTGTTTACGTAGCCCGTACATCTGAGAACGTTTATATAGCAGGAGGTGGAGACCCTGATAGCTGCCGCCACAAATATCTGTCGCTTCATGGGACGCGCTGCGACGGACACACTGTCAGGCCAAATTGATCGCATCGGCGAAAATGATCGATTAAGATAGGTGCTCTGCGCGCAGCAGTTATTGCTTATTCGTCGCCAAAAAAATACGGTTTTCTAGATAGGTAGCTACAAACTTCGTCACTCACTCACTCACTCACTCACTCACTCACTCACTCACTCACTCACTCACTCACTCACTCACTCACTCACTCACTCACTCACTCACTCACTCACTCACTCACTCACTCACTCACTCACTCACTCACTCACTCACTCACTCACTCACTCACTCACTCACTCACTCACTCACTCACTCACTCACTCACTCACTCACTCACTCACTCACTCACTCACTCACTCACTCTCACTGGGTCGCCAATGGCAAAGAGCATTTCTGAACGAATAGCTGTGTGAATTCGGCCGCAGAGTTCTTTGGGCAGCAATGTAACCCGAATGCAAGATGAACACAGGTGCAAAACTAACATATAACAATGATACAACAACGAACGTACTGAATGAATGAATGAATGAATGAATGAATGAATGAATGAATGAATGAATGGAATAATGGAATAATTAATGACCTTGTTACTTTCGCACATCCATTTAAGTAGAAGATGACCTGAACATGGGCTCAATAAGCAGAGTTAGGGCCAAAATTATGGGGTTTAACTCTGGGACACCTCGCTTGCACTCAGCTATTTTCAGCGGTACTCTCACCGAGCGAACGCCCTGCAAGGAGCGCTCGGCATTCGCGTCTTTCCGCGGGTCAGGAAGCGGTGCTTTGTTTGAGTTTCGCTTGTAGCGGTGGCTGAGCGCGCGCCCTTCTAATGTGGTTTCCACAGACACGTGCGTGGCGAGGAAAGTCAATAAGGGTAACGCGACGAACCTGTCGTCCCGACCCGGGCTCGATAAAAACATACACGTTTACGCGGACGTCACGCGCGCTGCTTCTCGTTTATGACGTCAGTAGCTGCCCTGTTGCTCTCCGTAAAGCTCTGGCAGACAGTTTATTAGGCTTGTCAGACACGTCGAGCGGACGTCGCTCATTCTTGAGGTGCTCTCAAAATAGGGCTTACTTTTGCGGGATGAGTGAAAAATTTGGGTCATATTCATGTGACGAAGCTAGCAATTCTTCGGCAATCGAACTCTGACTTCTGCTTTATTAAGTGCCATTTTAACACACGTCCGTTTACGGTTTCACCGTAAGAACGATTTGACAGGGCGCACGGACGCGGGGCTGTTTTGGCAAGCAAACAAATATTGTGCCAAATTAGCTTCCGCGGGTTAAGGAGCTACCCTGGGAAAATCTCGAGAACGCTATGTGGTTTCCGCATTTAAACAGTACGAAGTTGCATTTGCAAGAGCGTGGAGGGATTCGGTGTTGAGGATGAGAAATGAACGATGGATCGTTCAACATTTACCAACACTCCCACGTTTCTGACATTGAGAGTCGTTCCATAAATGTGGTTCACCACACAAGACTACCGCTTGTACGCGCCTTTCGGAAGTTGTCTATAACGGTCGTCCCCTTAAAGGCCTTCGCCATGTGCATGTGAGTTGAGTGTAAGGCGGGCGGATGGTGAAATATCCGCGCACACTCCATTCTGCGATTTTCAAGCAGCGCGGATTGCTGTGAGTTGCGGCAGCGGCAGCAAATATTGATCATTATGGCAACGCGCATGGCGCGCGTATTTCATTCCTCTCAGATAACTCTGTCGCAACATTGGAAAAAGGTTCTTTATATTTCCATCTTGCAGGATGAGGCAGGCGAGAAAAAGCCCACGGCCTTTTATCACGACACACTACCAGTTACAGAGACGCGTATACCCATTCCCTCACGCAAGGTTAGACAGGGCGCAAGCAGTACACTACAGGCAATTACAAACTGATTCTTACATAAATCCAAGACGCATGCACGCCATGTATCCAGACATGTACACTACAAACAGATGCACATCCTGTGGCGAGGTTGCCACACTTAATCACATGTTATGGGAATGTCAGGACATAACAAACAATTCGGGCAGTGCCGACCCCTCCGTCTCTTCCACCGCCAGCCTCCGCTCGCGTTGGAAGACCGCACTGCTCAGCTCGAACCTGACAGTACAACTCTGGGCCGTCCAGCGAGCCGAGGAAGCCGCTTCGAGACAAGGTCTCGGAACCGCGTCCGCGGCGGGTGCCCAGACCCACTAAAAATACGCCAGACTCAAATCTTATCGATTTGATAATAAAGTTTACGTTCTTCTTCTTCTTTATTCCTTAAATTTTTTCGTTGTAATTTGCAGAAGCCTTGAAAACGCCATTTCACTTATTCTTTTTTCTTTACTTTTTAAGAGAAGTCTTTGTCAAGTGCAAACAACGCCTTTTGCCTGCTCTACCTCGGTCGTGACAGAAATGCGCTTTTGAGTCGAAATCAATAAATCAAAGCTATTCGTGTGGCTGCACAGTCAAGTTATGTTCTTGTCCTTGTTTGCCCCTTCTTTCTAGTTTTGCGCCGTTACACAAAATCCATGTTCCATAAAACGTCATGCTGTCGTATAGTAACAATAATGGCTTTATTTGGAAGGCTGTTTGACATTCTCCAGTTAGCGATGCGCAAACGTCTACGACAAAGTTCTACGACAAAATTCAGTGGTTAGCTAGAAACTCTGTAACTGTGAGCACACACGGAAATTCCGGCATAACCTTCTTGGCCAAATTAAAAGACCACGTGACCAGTAACAAAGAAGTTGTCAGTCGCCGTCTAAAAGCGCTAATTCGTTGTGCCGAGAACAATCTGTATTTGATCTGAACACTTTCCAGAAATTGGCAATAAAATTAAATATAGAGGAGCTGTGACAATACAGTATACGTCCTGCTTGTGAAAGAATTAAATGACGGCTTGATTTAGGATGACGGCAGAAAGAAGAAAAATGGACGTGCTTAAGAATAAAAAGGAATATGTGCTATACAGTCGGATTTCTTGCTGTGGAACAGTTTATCGTCTTTGTTGTTGCTGTTGTTGTTATCACTGGGAAAGCAGCAGTAAAGCTCCCTTGACTTTTACTGTCAGCGTCCTGCAATCAGGTCTGATTGATGTCTACAATTAACGTTTCTTCATATTAAGCGTCTGCTATTTAAGTGCAGTGATTCTATTTTTCTAAGCTCGGAATGCTTCCACAGGCATCAGTTAGAGTGGGCAAAATAAATTTAAAAAGATAAAGAAAGAAACGGTGCACATTATGGTGATATTTAGTAATGGATACCACTAAGCCCAGAATTTTCAACATATGCAACCTTCCAAGCCCCCTTTTTTTGTGTTCTTTAAAGTTTAACAGAAGCTCCTCATTTAGACAACATTCGAATAATTGCACCACTTGCTATTCCACAACTGCTGACCGTCTATGTATACAAAACAAATAATCTGAAGCGCAGGTCTACTAAGCTAAGGAATTGCACACGAGATCAAACATGGAATAAAGTACTATTAGGCAACAATTTAATCCGGCACTAAAGAAACTCCATAATACTGAGTACCACTATGCAAAACATCATGTTAATATGAAGAACAAAGGAGTGTATCTTCATCATGAGTACGCGTACCGACTTAGTTATTCATATTCAATCCCTAATTAGGCGGTCCATATAATCCTTGCAACCCAATTATAATAATAAGCAATCCTCCTGTATGTATCATATGCGCAAAGGACGTATTGTTTTCGTTCTACTTAGTTAGTAGGCATAATGTAGCGTGTTTTGCATTAGTAAATGAATTCCTCACCGTCCTACAAGCCTTGTTTAGCCGCATTGTTCGGCATGGCAACCGCTGCCAGGAGAATAAGAGTCCAGTGTCTGCTAACGTATAATTCTCTTTCTTTACGTCTCCCTTTAAAACCTGCCATCTCTTGTTTCTCTTCTGGAACGAAAAAAAGAAAAGGTGCTCCATAAAGCTCTAGTTTGCGACACAGCGACGCGGCTTCATTAAACCTGGCGCACCAAGCAGCGCATGAAATATGTATCACAGCGGTCTATTTTCACGTCCCATAAAGGCTGTCGATAAAATGACGGCATTTCTGAAGCGTTGAAACCTGAACACAGCGAGCCGCTTCATGAAAGTGTCAGAAGTGGGCACAGCAAGGCAACAGCGCCGATGGGAGGCGCCAGGGAAGGAAGGAGTTTCAGAAGTTGAAGGGGCGGCATGTATTTTTTTCCCCCCGATATTTATATTGAAAGGCATGCAGTCATGACAGCGCTGTTGCTTTTTTGTTGCGCTCAATTTCGCAGCTCGCAAACCCGCCGAATACAAAAGCCGAAGTTTCGTCTTGTTGTTGTTGCCACCTTGCCACCACCGCGTCACACGGATCGTGATTATCAGGTGAAATTGCAAGCTGTCTCTCGTGAGGCGATTACCGCATATATTCAGTTTAAAGTAAGCGCCGTCCAAAGCTTCAGCCGTCGGGATAATATATATATATATATAGGAAAAACTTCGCGGTTATCTTAGGTTTATTATTTACCCAACAGTTTCGGTCGGTGGACCGACCTTTTTCAAGGGAAAAGTACTTGGACCGACCTTTCTCCCTTGAAAAAGGTCGGTCCACCGACCGAAACTGTTGGGTAAATAATAAACCTAAGATAACCGCGAAGTTGTGCTTCTTATTTTCCTAAATACGCTTGGCCCATTGAAAAATCCAGTTTATATATATATATATATATATATATATATATATATATATATATTGGGATTTACGTGCCAGACTTCGTGACATCAAGCTTTCGCGATACAGAGCTTTAGTCCGAAGACCGCGACACTGCCCTGAACGAGACACTTTAGTTGCCCTGTTAGCGCTGCGGGTGTGTTCTTGTTACTTGTGTAGCTTACGTATGGCGTGTTCTTGTGTGCTGTATATGAGCTGGTCATTGAAATCATCACCCTTGTCATCTGGAGAAGCATGCTAGGCGCATTGGCAGGTAAACCTCTCCAGCAGCCATTAAAGAATGTATCTCTTCCTACGTGCTGCTCGCCGTAAATGCGCGTACTGCACCGACTCTAAACGAGAGGTCGTGTGGAAATGCAGAAACTGCGGAAGAATCAAATTTATCGCTAGAGCCCTCCCTTGCAATGTTTCCTTCAACTGCAGCAGCATGTCATGGGGCAGCAAATTTGCTCGCCGGCAGAGGATTAATAGCCTGTCGTCGCGTCCCCACGCCGAGCTTACACAAACTATCGTCGTCGTCTATGCTGTTGTTGTTCACTTATTTCACTCCGTTGTGTACATTATTAGACGTTGCAGAGTTAAGCTAGCGCTTTCTACTAGTACCACTGTATTCCGCCATTAGAAACGTGTGAGGTCGAAACTTGGAGGGCAACCGTTAATCACGTAAACATATATAAACACCGCAAATACATAGACAAAGATGAGGAGGCTATGGTCATTGTCTCCAGAGAGAGACACCACGCGCTTCAGGAGGAGGAAGAGGAAGGCACCCTACAACAAATCGTTCTTGAATTTGGTTGTGTGTTGATATCTGGCTCTCCAAATTATAAGTTGCAGTCTTTATTTATGATAGAGATACGGGCCCTACGTCAGTATCTTGGTGTCCCTAAGCATGATGCGAACTCTAGCTGCGCTGTATCTGGAAGCAAACATACCAGATTTAGCGTCGAGATTCAAGCTACTAACGGTAAAAACATTTCTTAGAGCATACAAACATGTTCCCGGGACGAGTTACCCGGTGTTTGTCGCACAACCGGCACTATTTTTCTTTTTTTATTCTATTTGACCAAGATACAAGTTTCCTCAGGTAGTGTTTACACAGTGTCTTTTAGCAAAAATAAACGTTAACCTAAGATCACTTAGATGTATCACTTCAATAAAAGGATGTAATACTTGTAACTCTTGAATGAGTATCTGGAATAAATTTCCCTCATAAAAGGGACGCCTCACAAAAAGACGAGAAATCGGCGATAGGCATTTACTCAGAAACACTATCATGGAGCTTTGCTATATCCGTCTCCCGGATTACACTCCAATCTACGACGCCGAATTCATGGCCATTTGCTTGACCCTATGCAAAATTCCGAGCAATCTGTCATACATAATATTGCTCACACACTGCCTGTGAGTTCTTATGCCGCTATATAAAGCACTAATAATTCACTACTGCACCGGTCGCTACACCTTTTCATTCTGCCTCATGTTAAAGAAATTCGGTTTCTGTGGATACCTGGACATCGTGGACTAGCACTTAATGATATTGCAGACATCTTTGCAAAGGCAGCGCTTGGTGGGCCAGTAGGTTTCTTTACACCCAACCTTACCCGCTGCTGGCTGCGATAAGATTCTGAAGACGAGTCCTATAGGTTGGAAAAATGAGCCCCTTCTTGCTGCACCAGATTACGGACACGGATTACGGACACCAGATCACGGACTTTCCCCTGGAATGTCCGGTCATGTCCCTATCGGCAATGCGAAGTTTCGATTACCTTATTATACGATGTTGAATACCGCAATTAAATCTTTGCACGAGTAGGTGAGGGTTCGCACCATCGAACCTTTGTGCGTAATGGGGAGGAAATAGAATCGGTGGACCACTTTCTCCTATATTGCCGAGGATATGATTTGGAAAGAAAGACCTGCTTAGAGCAGCCCCAATCGCGCGCGGGTCTTCCTCTCTCGGTGATATTTATTTTATGTTTTGGTGCAAGCACCCTCGGTCGAGCACGAAAGGATGTGTGTCAGATTGTGCTTGAGTACTTAATTGCTACAGGGAGACTCTGATGTTAAACACCTTTTCCTCATTGTTAACATTAGATCGCATTTTTTTTTCATAGGCCAGCAGCTTCGTCAAAAAGTGTCATGGCCATTTTTCCAAAAGTAAAGTAAAATAAAATAAAATAAAAAGATAGACTTTATAATCATTATTTTTTCAATATAGGTAGTACAGACCAATAAGTTAACGGGAAGCAATGACTTAATATGTTTCCAGTGTGAACCATGGGCAATTCCCACTCGTGGGTAAGTGCCATAAGTTGAAGGCAACAACAACATCACTTCACACAGAGTACGAACATTCATATACTGTATACAAGAGCACAAAGAGCGATGGAACGAAACATGCTAGGCCTAACGTTAAGAGACGGGAAGAGAGCGGTGTGGATCAGAGAGCAAACGGGGATAGCCGATATTCTAGTTGACGTTAAGAGGAAAACTTGGAGTTGGGCAGGCCATGTAATGCGTAGGATGGATAACCGGTGGACCATTAGAGTTACAGAAGGGGTACCAAGAGAAGGGAAGCGCAGTCGAGGACGGCAGAAAACTGTAGGTGGGGTGATGAATTTAGGAAATTTGCGCAAGTTGGAATAAGCTAGCGCGAGACAGGGGTAATTGGAGATCGCAGGGAGATGCCTTCGTCCTGCAGCGGACATAAATATAGGCTGATGATGATGATCATGATCATACGAGAGCCGAATCAAAGGAACTTAAGGAGCCGAGGACCACGCAACGAGTGGTGAACAGAAAATGAATGTTAGAGACTGGGAAACGGCAGCATGACTAGAATACAGCACGGGTGGTTGGTACATTCTAACATGCATCGTGCAGATTATTATTATTTGGTGTGTACACCTATAACATAAGGACATGAATGAAATAGCGAGGGAGCAAGCTGACAACTGCCACCGAGAGGGGCACAACGCCTGCCTACACTTTCAGGAGGAGGGAATAGAGGAAATGAAAACATGAGGAAAGAAAAGAGAAAATGAAAAATGACGGAGACACAAGCAGAACAAAACAAAATACAAATAATGTCTATAAACGGGAGGCCAAGTCAGTGTCCTTCATAAAAGTTAGCAGGGCTCTATGGGCCTGGTCACGTCGGGAAGCGCACCCTTTTGGAAATAGACAATCGTCAAGTGTCGCACATTGCAGTCCAGTAAGTCCATATTCCTTAATTAGCAATGCGCACTGATGATGAATAAACATTTATTGGGCCCAAAATATATTGGTGGTGCCCACGGGCACCAGACGGGGTGGTTCCCTAGTTACGGGATCCATGTGTTCCCAGCAGCTCCTGGCCCCTGTCCGTCAGTGTGAGCTGAATCGGTAGGGCGGGGCTGGATAACAAGGTCTCCCATCGCTCAAGGGGTTGGGGATTGGGGGTGTTGGCCGGAAGGGGAGGAGGGGTGGTCTTGATTTCCGTGCGCTCTGCCAAGATGTGCGGCAGGGTGCCCTTTTCTCTTTTGCAAAAAGGACAGAGCGTATCATGTTCCGCGGGGTACATGCGGTTCATCAGTACGGGATGCGCAAGTAATCCCGCCTGCGCTCGACGCAGGATGGTCTGTTGTTGCCTGGTGAGTTTGGGGTGCGGTTCTGGCAGTTTGCACCTTTCCTCTCGGTACATCCGGGTAATGTCCCGAAAGCTGGTAACCGGGTGCGGTAGCTCTTCCGGCTCGTGCTCTGCCCGGATTGACATTTCTCGGGCATGGTAGTTGGCGATGGTGTTGCCTGCTACCTGCGAGTGAGCCGGGACCCACACGAGCTCTATGGCTCTTCCCGGAGGCTTGCACTTGCGCTTGCACTCGGCCATCAAGCCAACACAGCAGATTAGGATTCTCGGCCTACTGCTTCAAAGCGACGGGAAGGCACACGCCGCCGTCACAAAGATCAAAACTACAACCGAACAGGTACTTAGTATGCTTCAGAGGGTGTCTAACAGAAACCGAGGCCTTAAAGAGGACGATGCCATGCGCTTGGTACGCGCGTTCGTCGTGTCGCGGGTTACCTACTCCGCCCCGTATCTCCAGCTGACGAAGGCGAATATGGACACTCTTAACACGATGCTTCGTAAGGCAACGAAGCAAGCACTGGGCATGCCCATATACTCGTCCACGCAAAGACTGCTAGACATGGGCGCCCACAACACGGTGGAGGAGCTCATCGAAGCCCAACTGTCTAATCAGAGAATCCGGCTCAGTCACAGGGAACACGGACGAGCCGTCCTACGCAAGATAGGATGGCAGATCAAGCCAGTACCCCTCAAGGCGGCCCTTCCGGAAGACTGGAAGACGACCATTCACACCAAACCTCTTCCTCGGAACATGACGCCAGGCAAGGACGACGAGAGGCGCACCGCGCGGGCTAGAGCCATTGCCCGGAAGCTGGAAAAGAACCCCAGGGTCCTCTACGCGGACGCCTCGCTCCGAAGACACAGTGACCGAGCAGCGGTGGTGGTTACGTCAAAAGACAGGCTGATCGTCAGCGCGTCCCTGAAGACAACAGACCCCGCAGTTGGCGAAGAAGCGGCCGTGGCCCTCGCACTCGCACAGCCGAGCGTGGACACCGTGGTCACCGACTCATAGACAGCCTACGGAAGCTTCCGCATTCCGTAGGGGGGTAATCTCCTCCGCGGCCCGAGCCATTCTATCCAAGTGCAATGCGCGCTGAGCAACGAATGCGGGACACTCTAAAACAAGATGTTCAAGTGTCTCACAGGAGCCACAAAACGTACACGACGGGCTGTCCACACGTCCTTGTCGGTATAGGCCTTCGCGCACCAACACAGACCCAACCCTTATGTAGCAGTGCTCTAGCACGACGGGGCAAGCCTCGACCACGAACATGGGGAGGGAACGAACCGTCTGCAACACGCCGGTCTGGGTGCTGCTTTAGGAGGTGTTGGCGTATCAGAAGACGAGCGTTTTCAAACATGCAGGAAATTTCAGGGCAGTCACATTCGTGGTGGGCACAACTTGAAGCGAGGCGATCAGCCTCTTCATTTCCAGAGATGCCCACGTGCAAGGGTATCCACTGGGCAATGAGGGACACTCCACAGGAAGTAATTTTGCCGGAAGTTTCTTCAATACTGCATAAAATTGGGGTATTGGCATCTTGTCTCAGTCTACTGCAGGCAGCACGGGAGTATGTAACAATGACGACCTTCAATGCTTTTACCTCTTCGTTTACGTACTTCAGAGCAACATCAATCGCGGCCAGTTCTGCAGTTGTTGATGAGGTTGGATGCAGTATTCTAAACACCCGTCTGATGCCAGTCGAAGGGCAGAAGAAAGCTGCAGAAGCGCCTTGGGGGTCGCTGTGTACAGATGCGTCCGTGAATACTTTAATATAACCTCCAAATTTTTCAAATAGGTGGGACTGGGCCAATCGAAATAGTGCCGAAACAGGCTGGCTAGACTTTTTGTGTATTTGGCGAATTGACAGATAAATGGGGAAGGAACATTTGTTACGCTTCTTCGGAGTTCTGAATGAAGTAGTGTTTCCTGAACTGCGAGTAATGTCCACAAACAATGCCGCCATTTTCCCCATCCGAGAGAACGGGCGCTGAATCAGCCGATTAATCAGTGCTTGGCCGTCTTATGCTCGATGCAAACGCTCGATATGGTGTAGCGCTCTCTGGTCTGCTTGCAAGCTCAGGGGCAACTGGTGCGCTTCTGTGAGTAGTGGAACATATTGCGCCTCACGAGGTAAGCCAAGCATGACTCGGAGGGCAACACGATTGTCCCGTTTCAACTGAGACATCACATTTGGCGGCACGTTCAAGACTGGCAAGGCATACATCACGCCAGAGAGGACAGATGATTGGTATACCTGAAGTGCTGTCGTCTGGTCGCAGCCAGCGCCCCTAGCAGTCAAGGCGGCCACATACTTGATCAGCGACCGGGATTTGCACCGCACAGAGGTAATGGCAGGGCGCCAAGAGAGGCGAGCATCGATAATTACGCCCAGGTAGCGGTGGTGTTGTACCCATTGTACTGGTGTCTCTCCGAGGTACAGCCGGCTCTTGCTTCGAACAGCCCGTTGCCTTGGATGATACGCAATTGCGGTTGACTTAACTGGTGAAATCTGCAGACCAACTTCCTCCAAATACTCTGAAGTCGCATTCAGAGCTCTCTGCAAGATTCCGCGAAGACGTGGACCGTGGTGCGAAGGACCGCTGATCCACAGTGCAATGTCATCAGCATAGATTGCTATGCATATTGGAAAGTCAGGTTTCTGAGGCAATCAGCTTGGAAGTCCAGCAACTACGCTATTGAAGAGAAGCGGCGACAAGACGCTCAGTGCATCATGCGGCCAGTCGCGCGGTAATTTTGCGTGTATTCGCGGGCTTCTTTCACGCTCGGAAAACCACTTTTATGTAGCACGCATTGAGCAACAGAAAGCTGTAACGGGAGTTTTTCATGTCGCTCTACAATTTTCTCATTGACACATTTAATCGAATTGTAATATTTGAGAAGTTTATAAATAATTACAAATAATCATGTAATTAGGCGGAGTGCAAAAAATAATCTGTGACTCCAAGCGACGGAAAACAACATTACCTTGGTTCTGTCCAGCTACGTGGGCTTTGCATATTTTTTAAATCTTGGTGCATGACAGTTGGGATACCCTGCATATCATTAGCTTGAAGAAACCATTTTACGCCTTCCTGAAGCGTGCGAGTAATTAAGAAGAGTGCAAGCTGGGCACCTTTTGCTTGTTCTTCGCAATCTTAACAAGAACTTCAGTATATAGTTACATTGAGGAGCTTTTCTAGCCAATAGCCATTGAGGAGCCAATCTGAGTGGAGCGCCACTTACGCTCCGCTCCGCTCAGATTTCACGCTCTGAGATACTGCAGGGAACTGCGTAGATTTCGCATTCGATAAGCGCGTCTTGCCGAGACGGGAGCGACGCGCTATCAACTCGGCTGCAAAACGACGAAGAGGTCAAGTAGACACGCTGTCACGCTCCGCTCAGTCGGCTTTGTAGCGGAGCGAGGGATGCGGTCTTCGTTCCGCTGACGGTATGAGCGTTGTGCGCAAGCTCAATAGCGTTCCCGCTAAGCGGTTGTGTGGCATTCGCTAGCATATGCCGGTCTGAACGGGGCGGACAGCAAGCGCTCAGCTAAAACATTCTAGTAACTTTATCAGGCGCCGATTTCGCAGAGCTGCTAACACGCGCACACGGTTCGTAATTGGCTGACGCGCGCTCGCAGGCCAATCACCATATCCAAACGTGCAACGGCCAGGTTCATGAGCTCAGCAGGTGAAGTATATGTCTATATTAGCTTGCAAAGCGCATCGCGGCTTTTGTCGACGAACGTATTATACGTACGTGCTGTGTAAGATAAGCAAGATGCATTCAAGAAAAAAAAAAAAAAACATAAAGCAGGCGTTTGTCAGCGCCCAGTGAGATCTTAGATAACGTTAGCTTGATATTTGTTGTCAACTCCACTCATACGAGTTCATGCTCACAGCATCTCTGCAGGAACGCTTGTGCCCGTGCGCACAATGCTCGTGCCAGCAGCGGAAGGCATAACGCTGCCCGGGCTCCGCCACCGAGTTGATTGAGAGGAGCGTTGACGGTGCGTCCACTTCGCTTCGTCGTTTTTGCAGCCAAACGCACTTCGCGACCCTGCACGAGCCGCGCATGCGCCTTTGATAGCGGGCCACCACGAGGACTATGGCGGTGGCTATGGCGCCGACGAGTGAATGCGGCTCGAGCGTCCGTGCAGTTGCTGTCGCAATAAAATGGAAAATTTCAGAGTGAAAATGCGGCATTATGAAGCGATTGACAGGCTTCGACGAATCATTGTGCGCTAGCTGTTCTGGGCCGTCCACTGCGACGGTGGCCTTCACACCAGTACACTTAACAATTGGTCGTGGGAGGTGCGACTCTCCGAACTGGACTTGGGACTTGGCGACCCTCGACCAGGCCCGGCGCGCCGCAACAGCCAGTGGGGCCCTGGAAGTGGGGCTCCACCCACAGTAACCAAGCACGATCTTTATTTAAATAAAGTTGTTTCTCTCTCTCTCTCACACCAGTGCACGGTTTTACAGTGGGATATGCTACTACATGCAGCTGAGAGAAACAAAGAGAATCCCGTGCGCTTTCTCGCGCCCCAAGTTGCCGACCATGAACGCGCGCGCGGACCCGAGTGCGTTCGCTATTATTACTGCCGCGCCGCAGTCGTTGTCTTTCTCCAAGCGTCCTCTTGCTGTTTCGACCCGCCGCCCTTCCTTCTCCTCTGACGTCACGCTCGCCCCAATTGCGCCTTATTTTCGCTTTTCCAGAGCCAGAGCACGCTCCACCGCTTGCTGCTGGGCCGCCGCATCGCAGCCGCTGACCCTGAAAGATTAAACGCGCTTCCACAGTGGACGCACACTCCTTCTCCTCCTCCCCCGCGCGTCCGCGCTCATTTGGGAGCAGAGGACAGCGCGCCTTGAATGAGTTATAACCACCGCACAACGACGACGATGCTCGCGGTTCCATCCCGGTGATGGCTTTTCGCGTCGAGTCCTCGCGGCTCTTCCCGCGCGCTCTGCGAGGACCAGTGGGGCGAGGAGGCCGGAGATAATGACGCCCGCGCCACGAACGATCGGTGTGAGCACGCGCTCGCATTCCTGTCGCCGGCGAAATCGCACTGTACGCCGAATTTAATTTGGGTCTCGTTATAAGCTCCATCCGTAACGCGTGTCAAACACGAGCTCCGCGGTCGGATTTTAAATCTGCCATTTGTCAGCGCGACAGGTCATTTTTGCGGCAAGTAAAAAACGCTGCATTCTAGCGATGGTGGTTGCGCTGTCACGCTGTCACTCGGAAATTCAATCTGAACGGATGCCTATTACAGACTGTGTAAAGTTTAGAGAACAGCAACACACGCAAAAATTTATAAACGGATATTTTTTAGGTCACGGAATCAGCCCATCTCGGCCCCTATTAAAAATAATAAATAATAATAATAATAATAATAATAATAATAATAATAATAATAATAATAATAATAATAATAATAATAATAATAATAATAATAATAATAATAAGTCTTCCAAGGCGGCAACTGTTCGTAAAAGCAGCTACCAGCCAGGTGTGGTGGCGAGTGCATCATTAGCTCAAGTGGCTGGCCAATGGTAAGCAGCACTTAAGAACGAGAGGCTTTGTGAATTCGACCTCTGCTTATGTCAGAGACGCAGATTGTCCGAGATAGATAGGCTTTACGGCAGTGACTATGAGTTTGGGCAACCGCCGCTCTCTTGAGATGTCGCGGTTTCAATCATATGACGTCATTCCATTACGACTCCGCAATTATACTGGCGCGTTCTCACGGGGACTGCCGATGTCTGGCGACATGGGGCGGGGCGTAATGTAATGGCGCCACATGGGACCGAGACCGATTGGTGTGGAACCGCGGCCGGCAGAGAGACCACACTGCACAGAATTGGAATTTGTGTCATTTTACAAGTCGCCGGCCTTCAAGTGTACCACGCCAATTATTTCAGTTGCACCAGAAGTTTAGAAGAACATAATCATAATACTAATTCATAAGAAGGGAGACGTTGACGAATATAATTATAGACTCACCAGCTTGTGTTCCGAATTTTAGAAAATATTTCATACAGAACCAGTACAATGCTTGACTTTTACCAACCCAGAGATCAGGCCGACTTTAGAAAGCAATATTCAAGAAAGGATCACTCATGTCAAAAATAGTTCATATTTATGCAAATCGACATGTCTGCGGAATAAAACTAAACTCTCTATATGACCTTCACAGATTACGAAGAGGCCTTCAATTCAGTTGACATACTATCAGTAGTACTGCCTTTGAAAGTTGAAAGAAATCTCCAAAGAACGTTTCCTTTATGTTTCAATTTGTTTCAATGCTCCATACCGTACAAACCACGTTATCTAGAGTGCCGCTTTTCTTTGGTTCTTGCGATGATATATCGAACGTCCTGGGCCAACGTAATATACTAACACATGAGCGCGTAGAGATGACGTGAGTAGTTACAATGCCGTAGGCAACATTCTAGTTGCACTTGGTTTGCATCTTAAAGGCGCTGCAATCCACCGCGATGATGAAAAGAAATTGCAATGCAGACAAGCTAACTTCTCAATTCAGGGAAATGTCCAAAGAACGCCTAAGCTCAGGGCGAGCAAAAGTTCCGCAACGCCTTGGTG
Organism: Dermacentor silvarum; assembly: GCF_013339745.2. Lineage (NCBI taxonomy): Eukaryota > Metazoa > Arthropoda > Arachnida > Ixodida > Ixodidae > Dermacentor > Dermacentor silvarum. Next base: position 20,590,576 of record NC_051157.2, read on the forward strand.
GTCGCATCCGGATCAATGTCGTCGAGAACCGAGGAGAAGGAAGGAATTCATCAGGCAAACAGTCGCGTCACTGTTATGTCCAACTAACGTACTTCCCACTGACTAATGCACTTCCTTAACTGTGGTAGCTTTTCTTTCTTGTGTCGAGCTCGTACACGCGAAACCAATGCTGTCTCCCGCGCGGAATCGTTCGCCGTAGGAGAGCGACAATAATCGAGTCCAGCGAGCGCCGTCGCGCGATCGGGGCACCCTCATCCCGGCGGTCATATCGCGCTACACCGAATTGAATTTGGGTCTCGTTACGAGCTCCAAATGAAAGTGGCATGAGCTTCGGCTGGATTCCGAATCCGTTCTGTCTGGCCCCAGCTCTGAGAGCAACCGTGTTTAGGTATATAGGAACGGTGCCGCGGGATGGCAAAGGTGATCACCCTTACGAGCGCCAGTGCTGGCGACTGAGCCGGTCGAGGGCTATAAACAGCCGTTGCAAGTTCACCAGGATGTCATCAAATAACCTTATACAGAGGGAGACTGCGAGAGAGAGAAATTCAGGTAAAAGCAGAAAGGTTAAGCAGGTCACTCCCGGTTGTGAAGATTTCGCGGTTGTTAACGCTTTATTTGGTTTTTAAGTTACCTGCAAATCTAAATGTAGGGTGATAACACGTAAGTGACTAGCAGTAAAGCTAGCTTTACCGCTGTTTTATTGTACTGAAAACGGGCAGCCATCAAGCTAAGCGTAAAAGGATACCCAAGAAAGCGAAGAAGTGTACAGGAAGGACGCTGGACTTACAACTGATTTATTCCCACTAAAAATTGGCACATACTGAACGATCTTGTGCGCTGTTGTACAACCATGTGACATCAAAACTCCATTAAGAAAAATAAACAAAACCAAGTCATACATAGACATCACTATCAATGAAATGGAAGTTTTTATTAGTTAGAAACAGGGAAGACGCACTCACGTAAACTTCAGGCCCCAGCTTCTTGATATCGAGAACTTCCACTATTTTCCTTTCGTTTTGTGTTCTTGCGGTACTTACAATACAAGCGGAGTGCATCTGCATGGCCTAGAGGGCAGTGCCAAGTCAATGCCCGTGCCGGTGGGAACCAATTTTGAAGCGCTGGCGCATCCTGTCACGAATGCAGTGACTCGACTGATAAGCATAAAATCTGCCGCAAGTTTCATTGTAAATAAAATAGGAAGAAAATGACACCATGATGACATTTAGCCGCACATAAAATACGCGGCATTTACTTAGCACTGCGGACTGGCAGCTGCGGATTGATTTTCACCAGCTGGCGATGTTTAGCTTGTGTACCCTAAGCACAGTACGCGAGCGTTCTTGCATTTCACACCATCGAATGGCTGCCCCCGCGGCTAAGATCGAACCTGCAACCTCGTGCGCAGCAGCAGAACGACATAGCCACTCAGCTACAGTGACAACTTTTCTTGTATATACCAGGTGCTTCCTTTTAAGCGGAACATTTTCTTAAACAAGATGCAGCAGATCCAACGAGTTGGAACGAGTTCAGAGGCAGCATGCGCATACGTACGTAGCGCAGTTCGAATCCATTATATCGGCAAGAACCGGGTTCTTCCTCATTGCCATGCAGCTGCGGATGCGTGAAGGCGAGCTTTCTGGTTATTTTTGATGCGAAAATGATCCATTGAGCGAAAAAGCCGGCGTCTGTAGCAGCGAAATGGCACCTAAATTCCAATTGGCTATGACGCCAGCTCACGAGCGTGCCTCGACGGAGCAGAGCGGGCGAAAGGGAACATTTGCTGCCGCAATAGCGCCCCAGGTGCTGCGTGAGGGGAGAGAGCTCTCGGAAGCCGGCGCGCGGTCCGTATCTCGCTTAGCTTAGCTAAGACCAGTGGGGGTGCGAGAGAGATATACAGAAATACTTGATATCTCCGAATGATTTCGTGTCTGCAACCAACATGCTAACGTAGAAACGATAAAAAAAAGAAATAACCAGCACCAATTTAATTGCAAAACTCGATAACATACCCCGCAGCAAAACTCGAAAACATTACTCGCAGCGATCTTTTTTTGTTTTCCTTTCCCCCGCACGGCTGGCGCCGCCGCTAGCGCAGATGCGCGGAAGCGAACGCCATCTGGTGCTGCTGCAAGGAACTCAGCGGCGCGCGTGCTGCGTTGTGATTGGTTGGCCCATTCGGCAAGGGGACAGCCAGACCGCAGCGCCCCCGGTCACGAAACACGGCGAGATTCGCATAGAAAAGCTTCGCTTTTAAACGAAACTGTCACATCTAGGCCCCTGCTGTTTTTGCAGATCGGCTACGTGGCTAGCCAGACACTAGCAGCAGGAAAATTTCCGACAATAAGTTCGCGAATTAACTTAACCATGCGGATTAACGTTTTCATTACTAACATTAGATTACATGTTGTAATGGTGTATTAAAACCGAGGAGCAGTGAAGTCATATCTGCTTGACATAAATCCTAGGACCAACACTACTTTCTACATATATCCGCCGCAATTTTGCTAAGAAATGCCTCGGTGGTCCAGCCAATATTGTAACAAACTGTCATAGAGTTGGGGTGTGAGGTGCTTATATCAAGAGCGGTTGAGAGTGGAGGTGCAAGTGCGAGACGAATAAGTGGTGAAGTGACAAGGTATCGTGTGCAGTACAACATAAAAAATACGCAGATTCAACGTACATGTTTGAGATATATGTGAAGAGAAGCTTTTGTGAACCGGTCAGTTAAATGCTATGAAACTATGGGCGATTCGTACAATTATTGTCTTTATTGTCATCCTATGCAACGCGTAATGTCACGCAATGTCTATGTTTGCTATTAATGAACACGCGGTATTTTTTTAACTCTCCAATCCGTACTAAATTCACTCAATCGAGAGGAAATAACTGTTTCATACTTCACAATTCCAATACATCGGCGCAAGCCACAGCCTGCGAACATATTGGAGCCAGAAAGATTCAATAGACGCATTATAAGTAGCTCCCTCGAATAATTCGTTCGCACGAGAAACATAACGGCGGGTGCCTAAATACATGGGTAAGAAAACAAATCTTTTTAGTACATATAATTTTTGAAACAGCCTACAAGCAACAAAATCAAACACGAAACCGGAATTTGCATCATAATGAATCCTGTGGGCTTCCATGCATCAAAGAGTCTTTCGAGCAAGCAGATGCAACTTCGAGTGTCAAGGATTGCGAATAAGATATGGTATGGAGAGAGAGAGAGAGAGAGAGAGATACAAGCTTTAATGATATGTTGGAGATGTAGCCTGGCTGTTCGCCTGACATGCTAAGATATGGTAGTGAACGCGAAGAGCAAAGGGCGATCCTATAAATAACCATGTTTTGAACCAAACTGCCCAGAGCAACTCTGACGGATGGTCTCGGCTCACGCCGAGTCAATAATGCCTGTTCGTCCAAACGTGCATGATGAATGCTTGAAGCCATTTGCTTCCATTCTTTTCGTCTGCACTAGAGCGGAAAACCCCTGAACGCGAATCATGTCCGCCCTTAAACAACCACGCCCCCTCAGACCGTCCTAGTTCCAAAGAAACTTTCCTCGAAATTCTTTCTCATTCGCCGCTCTTAGGAATTATATATTGGGCCCTCTCTAGTACAGCTTAGCAGCAGCGAACAGCTTTTTGTCGATAACTCTCCATCCCCGCTGGGAAATCTTCCGCTGTGGCTTTAGAAACGAGAGAGATCTGGGAAACCTGGGAAATACCGAGCGTGTTAATTGCCTTGCGGCGCCAGCGTCTCCACGCGACGCTTCCGTTTCATGACTCCCCCCTCCCGTCTCTCTTCCCTCCTTCCTACGTTCCTACGGACACAGCTAGCGCCCCTTGTACGCCTTCCCACTCCCCACCACGCTCCAATTTCCACCGCCAAGGAGTGTCAGAACACTGAAGGTTGCTCGTTGTTCACTCCGTGCTACGCCTTCTACAGCTCCTGAAAATGAGCGATGGGTGGTGCCGCGAGAGGAGGGACGAAAGCGAGATATTTATTTAATAATGCACTAGTGGGAGCCAGCTACTCGACAGCAATTAAGCTGATATATACATTAATGACAAAAAAAAACCCAGAAAACACGTAAGATTAGACGAAAATACAGTGCAGAGATAAAAATATATAAGACATTACCGACCCCCCCCCCCCCCCCCCCGCCATTAATGAGCTATAACACGATCGTGCAATAAGCGCACCATAGTCCCTATTTAGAGAGCTTAAACACTCTCGTACACACTCGCTCTGCATTGCAATAATTTTACTTCTCGCAGTTGTGCGCTTAAAGCTTCGCACAGCCGTGCGCTCACTGCATGCTTAAAGAAATGCACCTAATACACCGTACATCTAGTAAACGCGCAGTCCAACACCGTTAGTATTTGTAACAGTCTATTTTATCTTTGGCAAATAAAGCTTCTGCGCCCGAGCAACGCTTTCTTTCGGTGATGGATGTTATCCCGCGAGCCCCGAAGCATTGGAGAGGCCGGGAAATCTCTGTGCGCGCTATAGTTAGCCTAGCTATCCCCGGGAAGCGCGCTTTGCGGCAATCAATCGCGCTTTGCCGCGGCGGAGTCGGCGGCGACGAGAGTCGATTCCTCCCCTCCGTGACGTCAAACACACGAAGGCCGATCGATCACTGAGCCCACCAAAATTTCACCGGTCTTTCGAGAGGCTTTCAATTAGTCATTTATCGGTTGCCGTCGCAGGGCAGCACCTTTGCCAACGGCCGATTCTAAAGGTGTTGGAACTTAAACTTGAAACTTCAACGTGCGTTAGACGATCATTCTTAGGAAAAAGAAGAAGAATACAAAAGAAAAGAAGAAGAAGACGGAACCGAAACAAGTTGCAGTGTATAGCGTGCTGTGCAGCATATCACGGAAAAAAAGTTTGGGTGCAGCTGCATTGCGCAACGTTTTCAATTTTGTTGCACGAGCACCTTTGAAGGTACAGCAGCCGCTCTCATTGGCGATCGCTTGACCACTGAGTCCTACCCGCTGATCCATCGCGCAGACTCATAAGTAGGCATACTGCCGGTGCGCGATCAATTAAGATTAAAATCAGCGAAACAAGACGCATGCACAAGACACCAGGAGTTACTAGGACGGCATGTGTACTACTTGTATCTTGTGCGTGCGTCTTTATCTCTTATTTTCATCTTAATTGATCATATGCCAAGTCGTCCGGCACTTAACTTTGTTACTGCCGGTGCAGTAGCATATCCAGACTCAACACATTGCATTCACCCGATCACGACGACGGCGAAGCGGAGAGAAGTACGTACCACTGTCATCACTGAATGAAAGCCAAACCAAACCACACGGCAGCGAAACAAATTAGAAAGAAAACGAGATAAGGCATTCTCTAATTGCTTGCAATCAAAATAAATATATGCTACTAATTGGGAGCAGACATGAGCGAGAAAAGGGTGCTGTGTTAGTACTTAAACGTACCAGATGGTTGAGCGGATCTAGGGATGTGCATCATTTTCAGTGACAATCACCATGCAGCATAGGCCGATACGGAGAGCGGTGGCGTAAGTATGGCGGAGGCAACAACATAGCTGCTTGGCAGTGTAGTACTCGTTCGCAGCGCGGGTTTCAGTGCAGCAGTCATTTTCCAACATTCCTCCCGCAAGGACGGCTCTTCGTCAAGCCAAGCATACCGCAGCTGCCACCAAGTACAATCCTGTCACAAGCGTGTGAGAAGCCCATTACACTATCGTTACCTTCTCCACAGTTTCGTGACACCTCCGTGCTCTCTCCCGTGCAAGGCAGAAAAGGCAAAAAACCGATTGAAGGAAAGGATGATGATGATGATGATGATGATGATGATGATGATGATGATGACGACGACGACGACGACGACGACGACGACGACGACGATGAGGAGGAGGAGGAAGGTTGATATTTGCAGGCGGATGTAGCCTTGCAAAAGATGCCGGCAACTGCTCCGCCCTAGCCGCACTTATGAGTTGATGTAGAGCTCCAAGCTTTGTTTTTGTAAAAGTGTAGAATACAATGCCCACTTGCTTTGGTCTCGCTGAGACTGACAGTATCGCAATTGAGTATAAAAAGCCCGCCACAACCGAGTGCGATCCTGCTCAACTTCTCAGCCTTTCTACAGGAGCGTTTCTTCTTCATTCCTTCTGTCTGCCGATTGCCCAATAAGGGTGACGTGAAATGCTTCAATCCAAAGATAAACCTTTTTTTTCTTTGAGTCCAGGCGGCATGCATCTATACTACAGGCACACGCACTTGAACAGAAAACGAAAAGCTGCCATGTCATTTCCTCGAAACCAGCGCAGCAAAGGAAAATAAACGTCAGCTGCGTGCCTGTACAATCTTATGTGTGCGGATATGAGTTCCAGCGGACTGTGATTGCCTGCCATGATTGCGCACAAGATCAAAGCTTAAGCAGTGGGCATACGGCCGGTAAGTTATTACGAACAAAATAACCCTGGAATTCTTGTCAGAGCAGACTTTCAAAAGTTACCTTCGCCATTAAGCTCTCGCATTTCAAACATGCAATACATCTGTGTGCTTATCCATACCTGTTGTCATTGCTTGTTCGCCGGCCTCTAATTAACAGAGTTGAGTGTTAAAAGGCATCGGGTTTTCAGAAAGGTGGCTGCAGGGCGTTATCCTAATTAAATGTCTTCACCACCAAAGGAGAGCTGTCAAAAGGTTCTGGCAGAAGTCCATACCGCGACTGGTCGCGACCACAGTGCACATACATAAAAGTGAAATATAGCTTTTCTTTTTCTAGATAGAAGGGGGGGGGGGGGTGTTGCTGATTATACTGTGAACGAAAGAAGTGAGATAAAGGTTCGTTAACGCACTAGTTGCGTGCCAGAGAAAAAGAACACCTGGCGATAATGAGAACGTGAACGGAGCTTTACCGAGTTCTTCGTGCTTCCACATGACCACGTTGCTAAATTTAGCCTGACATTCAGGCGTCTGCGGCACGGAAATAATGCACGTTAATGGGAAACCAGTGTTTTACTTTTGAAATTAACAAAACCAAGATGGTTTCACAGATAGCATGGCAAGTAATCTGTTCTCTATACGTTTCTGCCTGCGCAACTAGCTCAAATCTGCTCTTTTGTTTTTTTGTCTTTATTTTGGATTCGCGTGGGTCTTAATTAAACTCCCACCTGCCTCTGTTCTCATTAGCGATATATTTCTTTGTTGTTTAGTTATTTTTCGCGCCCCATTCTCTGACATTTATCAATTTTAGTATGTCTTTCTGAAACTTCGGGTGGGTCTCTTGGATTTAAACTTGCATGTGCAAGGTGAACAGAGTAGCAGTATGCAAATTGCTTCTAAGTTCATCTAATTTTCACGGATAAGTTTACTGTATGTCTCTAGCAGTCCCTAGCGTAATGAATGGACATTTAGCAAGAGTTAACGTGACCTTATTCGGCTGAACTTTGCAGTTACAAGGGGCTGAATTCGCTTAGTTTCTCAGTAATCCAACATCGAGATCAATGTCAGCGAGATCAACGCGAGGCAGTAGTCCAACATCGCGCGAAACTTGAGAGTGTTTCAGTTCGAGCGGATCGACACAGCTGCACATTTGTTTTTCTCACAGCGTAATTTTTCTGATTGGTTCAACGAGAGTCGTGTACTAGTTTGATTCAACCCACGTGCGCACGCGCTTAATTAAGCACATCGTATACAAACGACGCACCAATAGAGAGCCAAAAACAGACTGAGGCACTTTGTAGGGGCGGTACGTGTCATTTCGGCAGGAGCTTACAGGCGAACGCATGAAATCGCGGCCGGCAATATGGTGGCAACTGCTAACGACGCTATAGCCCTCATCACGGATGACGTCAAATGCATGTCCCTTGTAGGTGTGAAAAGAAATATGCTCTGTTTGTTTCTCTCTGTGCGAGAGAGAAAACTTTCTCCATGGCCGTCTCAATAATAGCATCTGGACTGCTGTCACCGACGTGAACACATCCTCAAAAGCCGTAGAGAGAACGGAGGCACGTGCGCTTATTACCCACGTTCAACAGTACAGAGATGTGTGTTCTCCCGCCACGATGACAATTATTATTATTATTTGATTTGTACACATATACACACAAGGACACAAAGGGATTAAGGAGGGATGACAAGAAGGCAAGTGCGAATAAAGCAAGACAATAAGACAAATGCTTGGGGAAATAAGGCTGCAACTGTCGTTGTGATTACACTGAAAATTGCGCAGGAGTCTTTCCTTTCTTTCTCCCCCCCCCCCCTTTTTTTTTTTTTTTACTTCGAGGTGCGCTGCAAATAGACGTCTGTGCATGTGCACTGTGCATGCGTCTGTGCATGTGCATGCGCCTTAACACAGCGCTGTCAGTAGCCAACTTATAAAGAATATGTACCAAAAGCTCCCAATGGCAGCAGCCAAAAGTTCTTCAGATAGTCTATTACTGCGGCCGCACCGGGCGACGCGCTCACATGTTATTACTGAACCTTCCCACACACGCACGCACAGAGAGAAAGAACACACAGACAAGCAAAGAAAGAAATTCCGATGAGACACCTAAACACTTCTTATGAGTTGTGAATGCGAAAGCATTAATGCCCAATTGAACGCCGCTGAGCGGACCTTCGAGTTACGAACTCCTCGCGGGCAAGCGAGCGCGTTGAGACGCTTGGCCTGGTGGGTAATACCACGGCCGCTGGATAATACACTCGGCTTCTGAGAGTGGGGTGGCAGGTTCGAAACCCACTACCACCAACGTTTTAACGCGATAGCGTTAAGGGCCCCGTGTCGCAGAAAACCTGGCGTCGGCGTGGGCGCGGGCGCACTGGCGTCGTTGGCGGAAATAAATCATCGCGAACCACCCCGACCACGCAGGCCCTCCGCGTGGCGCAAGGCGTTAGTGAAGAAAATTGAATTTCTCAAAGTAAAATTCGTCAGAAAAATCGTAAAGTATGACTTAACCACAACCTACAGACGTGATAGCGTCGGGTGGTAATTTGAATATACTGGAAAACGTAATTCTCTTACGCCGAAACTGAAACGCAAATCCCTTTTCCAGCATTTCCTCAATTCATACAGCGGCGAGCCGCGGTGTTTTCCTTGCAAAAACACCATCCAGATGGCGCTCGCCTCCTCGGCAGCCGCGCGCGGAGGCGAAGTTGGACAAAAAGCTGCAGTTGCCGGGAAGCCTGATAAGCAGCCAGGGATCTTTGAATGCTATCGCGTTCCACTCTTAAAGGCGAAGCTTAAGCACCCTCCAAAGGTTTTTCCTTTCGAATTTATGCTGTTTTTTATGCAATAATTTATTTATAGCGATTACCAAGGTGAAGTTACAACGCAGGCGAGAGCTTGCGCGGACCAGCAAGGCGTGGCTAACAGGCTCCCGAGAGCGAGAGCGAGGGTGACGTGGCGTCGCGACGATGCCCTCTCCCCTCACGCAACACCTGGCGCGCCAGCGCGGCAGCAGATCTACCCTTTCGCCCTCTGTGCTCCGTCGACGCACTCTCTGTGGCGTAGCAGCCAATGGGAATTTAGGTGCCGTTTCGCTGCTGAAGACGCCGGCCTTTCATCTCAATGGGCCATTTGGTGCTTTCGCATGAAAACAAACAAACAAACAAACAAACAACAGCTAAGCTGGCGTCGGGCGCAGTCGTCTTCGAGTAATCCAAGAAAGACCAAGCCGTTCTGTTGAGCTTCCCGTATCGTAAGTTCCTCTATCGCAATCTAGTTTCAATGCGGGGGTGCCTTCAGAAAAGGCGCTGCCTAAATCAGGAGCGTTGCTTTGTAAGCATTCCAAGCAAGAAGGCCGAAGAGACGAAGGGGCCTTAGTGCATTGCAGAAGGCCTCGCGCACGGCTACTTCGGTGGAGCTGCCCACAGAGTTGTGCTGCCCTTTCACAAGCTGCGTGAAAACAGCTTCGCAGCAGCGAGATGTAAAGAAGGACTGCGAGGGTTAAAAGAACCGGGTTGCAATTTCGAAGAAACAATCTTCAGAAACCGTAGTGCTTCGGAAAATCGAACTGTCACCCGTAGCTTTTTTCGGTGCTACACACGCGCGTCCCGCGTTGCCTATGCCGTGTTTGTTCGCTCGCCAGTGCCATTATTGAACAGAAGGGCGCGTGGCTACAGTTGCGCCCTGCACGTCAAAACAGATTTCGACGGCGCTCTGACCTGAATGGTCACATCGAGAGAGGGAATTCGCATAAGAGAAATTTCTTCGGTCAGGGCCCCCTTTTGTGCCTCACGTAAAGCACTCCCTCCTTTGGAGGGGAACGAGTATACAGCTTTAAGGTTACGCACTCGAGCGCTAGCCTCGTGAGCGCAAGAAATGAGCGCCGCTTACATTGATCCGGTAATAGAACCCCCCCCCCCCCCCCCCCCCCCCCGGCAAAGAAATATCTCCTTGTTTCTTCCTATCGCTTTTATCAGAGACAAGAAAAACAGAGCTCAATTTTGTCAAATGTACGGCTCTGACGAAATGGCGTTGCAAAAGTGGTGATAGCCGTGCCGTATGATTTATGACTATGGAGTTGAAAAAAAAATTGCCTGCGAACGACAAAGTGACTTCAATTTTTTACTCTAGCTGCACTACATAGTTTTTTTTTTTTTCAGCAGTTCAACCTTTTCCATTTTTTTTTGTATTTCATTCTTTTCTTTTTCTTGTGTGTGTGTGTGTTTTCTTGTTTACCTAAACAACAAGAAAAAGATGCTTATCTAAAGAACTCAGCTCAGCCACTAAGCAGTAAATTTGTCATAAAAATATTGTGTGAAATCCACAGAAACTAGGCTCTGGTGATGTAACAGTTCTCCCTGCCAATCAAAATAATGTAACGATTCTCCACCCCAAACCCAACCTCCAAAGTCCTGTTGATTTCATCAACCGCTTCAATACAAGGCTGTTTTATTGCCACGTAGCAGCTCAAAAAATAATAAGGAACGGAGAAAGCAGATAGCTAATTGCATCATATACGACCATCAATCGCTGTTCTGCACTTCATACTTATTTCAATTCGTTATGAGGTCTTCTGAGTTAACAATGCACGGATCCTACCTGGTTTGCATTGTAATGTAGTGTGAAGAAGATGACTTAGGATGTATTCATATCGGCTGGACATACATGATCCCGCGAGCGTTGCTAAGTGAAACTTTCAGTAGTGCTTGCGCTCAGACTCATTGTAAAAAAGATTGGAACAATGTGGAAAAAATTCATAGCCAAAGCAACAGATTCAATGCATCCCCACAAAGTGCCAAACCGACAGTCGTCCCTATCCAGGCTTTTTTTTATTTATCTTATAGTCAACCTGAGTCTTTTCACTTTCCAGATAAATGAATGCTAGCTGCACCGTCACCGTGTTTCCCGACAGAATGGTAAATGTAATTTATGTCCTGCGAAGGAACCACTTCTCTCCTAGCGCGTATGAATTGCTTTCGTTGTCGGGACCACAGTGAAGGTCCAAAATTTTGAAATAAGAATAATCGTACACGGAGCTTGTCTGAACTTTTCCACTCTGCGTCCACGGCATAATGAGAAGTTTTCAGCAACGTTGAAATGACAATAGATGTTACAGTAGTACCAAAAAGAGAAGCGGAGCACCGCAATAGTATTTATCTAAAGTATGCAGCCTGTGCTGAGCAGTAGCGATGGGCTGAAAAGAATGTATTTTTAGAACGTTTAGTTAGAGATTCCACGCTATCTTGCTCATTCGGCTACACAGCTCGACTGGAGAAAAAGAACAAGCGCTATATTTTCTCGGTTCGCCATGCCCGTACAGCAATCAGCAGAGGGAAGCCCGCACCATTTTTCTGCATTAAAAATGTCACACTTCAACCGGCGACAATTCTCACTCATCACAATGGATAAAGCACTTTGTCCAATAACCTATCAACGAAGGCGCCCGAGTTTATTAAAAATTCCGTGCTTTATGGCACCTTCCTTTGTCGCACAAGTACTGAGAGATTAAACTAGAATATATATATATCTACGCAATTTAGTGTGAGGGAAGCAAGATAACCAATCTCATGGTTCCGCTCCTTTTATTCGGTGAACATTGCAAAATTGCATCGAAGCAAAACGAATAAATAAAATAATAGCCGCTTGAACTGCCAGAAAAATAACACGGATGACTGGTGAGGAAAATAAAGTAGTAATTTTAAAAATCAAATAAAGTAGTCAGTCAAAAATTCCTGGACATATCCTGTTTGTTTCTCTGTCCAATGTCTCCTCAAGAGTAACAGAAAGAGAGAACTAGAGCGACAAATATCGTTGGCTTACTTACAGTCCGGGAGCTATGTCGATATCACACGTCGTTTTATTGCCGCAAACACGCTTACATGATGCTGGGTTTCAGCCTTTCTATTCTCGATCGACTGTCTGGTCTCGGTTTTACGGTCGAGGTCGCAGCTCAGAGTCACGAGACACAAACAAACAAACGAAAAAGACCAACAACATAAAATCTGAAAGTTCAAGATGCAAAGGAAAGAGAGAGACTGTGTCAGCTGCGTACACAGGCGAGAGCGAGACGACGGCGCGAGGGTGCGCAAGCTAGCAAGGACGGCGGCTTTCGGGGTCGTCCCTGAGCGAGTCTTGGCTCTACGGTATCGATTTCGTGGCCAAGAATTGGGGAATAAAAACGAAGCACGGCAGAGGGGAAGAGAAACGGCGAGCAGGCAAAGCAGCAGACAGGGAGAGGACTATCGATTCAGCGTCGGATCTGGGGTGGCGATAAGGACGTGGCACAAGAAGATGGTCTACGCGACTGCCTTTGCTTTCGCCCCCGATAGCAAAAGCAGGTGGAGACAAAGGACCCGTCCTGCCCCGGAAGAAAAGAGAGAGAGTGTGTGTGTGTGGGTGAAGGGAGGGTGTAGAAAGGCACCGAACCAACACAGCCGAAAATAACTGTCTCTGGGCGACCTCGATGTAGATGCTTCGAAGACGGAGAGCTTCTAAGCTACACGAAGCGCGCCTTCGCACGGCACTGGAGAGCGAGGGGGGCTGGTTCGACGGGCAAGAAGAGAAGGCCTTGTGGGCAAAGCACCAGTGGCCAGCCATACGTGTGTGCGTGCGCACACGTGTGTGTATAGGAGGCCTTCGATCCGCGAACGCGACACGCCATGCGACAACTCCGCGGGCGACGTGTCCTGTAGCCGCGGTCCCCGAGGTGCCCGTGCCTCGTGCCCAGAGTTCATCCTCGTACGTGGCGTGCGGCTCACCTGCGCGAGTGTTGGACACGAAGTTCTGTTTGGACGCCACTCCGAGCACACACACCACACACGTGGGGCAGGCAAGCAGGAGCGCCGTGCACTGGGCCGGTGTAGAAAGGGTGCCTATTTTGGAGGACCTTCCCGAGAGAGATTCTGGTCTTCAGAGTGCGTTTGCTTTGCAGAGGCCAATTAGCGAAAGTGATACTGTTGCTTTGTCGGCACACAGTCGTCGATGTACATTTCGGCCACCGCTTCCTTCACTATTCGTCTCTTTTCTTTCTTTCTTTTAGTTTTCTTTCTGCGCGTTTTTTTTTTCACCACAGTCTAGAAGAGAACTAAAGGACGATTCCTTTGTAATCTTTCTCCTTTGAAGGGCGGTCTCGCATTTCTTTTTCCGCACTGTGTTAATCCCGCACGGGCTGCGCACAGAACGATTAGTCTCCGCGTGCTTCTTATCTTGCTTGAGCATACAACACATCAAAACTGGTGGTTCTCGTTACCGTTCTTATTTTGTTCAGTCTCTCATCCGAAATGGAAAAAAAAGAGTGAGTTACCTGTGTAAAACTAGGCTTGTAGTACGGAGACATTACCGCGTTCTTTCTTTCGATAGAGAGCGTGCTTAGCGGCGCCTTTTGCTGTTTATCTCCGTCCTTCTTTTCTTACGCAATGTGTTCGTAATCGGGGTTGTCAAAACTAACCATGAAAAAGACCGAGATAAAGTGACGCTTTATGGTGTTTGGGGCGCTTTTTGCGAGGACCTAGCACGCTTGCTTACCTTTAACCATCGGTGCTCCATTTTCCTGTTAATCCATGTTGTCACGCAAAAAAACAGTAGCGAGCGCATTGTGCTTTCAAAATTAAATGCGAAAATAAAAGCGAAACGTCGTTACGCCAACACCATAAAATAACCGCGGTGTGCTCGTGCCTTTTTGGCGAAGCACAAAGCCCCCAGATAAGCGGCCATTCAATAAGAGCGGAGAAGACCCGCAAGTCTGGCTTCTGTTATGGCACGAACGTTCTGCAGGCAAAGCACGCTTTACAGGCTCTGACAAACACTCTGCAGCGGACAGGGAAAACGCCGCCGCTCGAGGTTTCTTTCTTTCTTTCTTTCTTTCTTTCTTTCTTTCTTTCTTTCTTTCTTTCTTTCTTTCTTTCTTTCTTTCTTTCTTTCTTTCTTTCTTTCTTTCTTTTCAGGATGTTCTTGCGTTTACGGAAGTACTTTCTCCAAAAAGGGTGCCGGCGTACCACGATTTCTTTTCATCTCGTGGAATCCCTAAAAGCTTTCTTGACGACGAACTGCTGGCGACGACGCACACGGTGAAATACTACACGGAGATCTGGGAACAAGCTAGTGGTATAATAAATTCGTGCTAAAAGTTCTGTTTTCATACGTGTTTGTAAAATACAAAATGAAAAAGAAAGAAAAGAAAGCAAGAAAAGAAAGAACGAAAGGAAGAAAGAGAGAAAGAATACTTTTTAAAAGTGGCATGTGGTTTTACCTGTTATCCGCGTCATAACCTGATAATGTTTATTTTTCATTAAACAGCATCTAGATGCTTTGTAAAGTTTCTTATTAGCGGACTAGGTGTGTAAAGAAAAGAGTAATGACCGTTTGCGCAGGCATAAATTGTGCTCATTAGTAGGTTAACTCAGGCTCCCACGAGTCTGAGTCAGGGCGAGTCGAAATGAGTGCGGGTAGTTTATGTTAGTCTCGCTCACATGTCATTTCACTTGTTACGTTTCACGAGACTGTATGCGAGGGCACATGATCACCGACAAATATAGCAACACTGTGCGTCCAGGAGCGGGGTCCGTTTTCACTAGATATACATGTCACCTGAACGAACTCAGTAACATCGAGTTAGGACATGTGAATAATGCGTAAATAAATCAAATTTTACATATCTAAGGTGTCAGGTTATACAGTAAATATTGCAGGCCTGTTTATGTGAAATGTGAGCTTTATCTGAGGTCTACACGCAACTCCCACTCTAGTTGGCACTGAGTATGCTCTTTACGTATAAGGTGTCCAATTTTCCCGCACGCTCATACTTTCGTAAACATAGCTTAAGAGCGTGCACTGGGCTAAATGATGCATTGCTAGTACGCTGACTAGTCCAGCAACATTTTGTTAGTGAGTCGAGGATTACGTGAATCTGAATGGGCTGGAATGAGTATGAGTCGATGATCCCGTAACACTTACTGAGTATGTCTGAAATAGATTTTAGTGAGTGTGAGTCTAATTTCTGGTGAGCGAGACCGAGTGAGTCAAGCTGTGCCTGATCTTGGTGAGTCTGTATACGAGTGAGGCGAGCTCGACTGAGTCTTATTTTGGTGAGCGCGAGTCTGAGTGAATTCTTTTCGTTTTGATGAGTTATGGTTCTTAGTGTCAGTTTTTTATGTTAGTGCTTCCAATGTATGCGTCGCAAACTCCATTCAATTTTTCTTTATTTTTTTCAATGACGTCTTGGATTTTTATTCGAAGGAATCATCGTTCACTTTCTCTAGCGGGACTACTGAAATGCTGGTTAGAAATGTGACTTCATTAGGCTCCGTAGAATTCTGAATTGAAGATGTAGAGGATGACTTTAGAATGAACACAATTTTATTGGTACATATACTGTAACGCAGATTGCACTACCAGGAGCCATTTGGCGCAGAGCAGAACGACTATTTTGAAGGGTAAAATTAATTTGGCAGATTAAACATTGGCCTTCAGAAGGAAACTAATGCTTCAGAAAGCTATGAGAAATTGAGACACAGAAATAATAATAAATAAATACACGAAGATAGAAAACAGAGCGGAAGGAGGAATGGTAGGAAATACTTCTAGCAGATAGCTACTCTTGTATAGTTAAAAAAATCAAATGACAGATGTTCTTCATAGTCCACTGACAGAAAATGGCGTGCAAGACACCAGCGCAATGAATAGTACGCGCCGCAAGCGATGGAACGTCCGAGAGGTCCTTAACAACATTGCCCCCCAAAACTGTTCATAATATTTGCGGTATGACTTTATCAGAATGATAAACGTTGTGTAACCAATTTCTTGAGATTATTGATAAGCCCGCAGACCGAGACATAATCAAGAATTTCGGGATTTAGAGGACATTTGCCAAACTGATGCTGAAGCAATCGAGTGCTTGCAAAAATCATCCCACTCATCCTGGTTTCTAGCCAACTAAGAACCTTCGCCAATATTTCCGTACAGGTGTCTCTGGATAGTTACGGATCTCTGTACAACAAATAACCTAAAGACACTAAGCACTGGCTGTCATCATTATCTGGATGGGAAATAGAGTCATTATTATTTATATAATTAATGACATGCTTTCTTTTTGTTTATTGAATGATAACGAGTATGTTTAATCGATAAAACATTACGAGATACTTAGCTCGTTCGTTATCTGAAACTACATTATTTTAAACATTATTTCTTTAACGCGCAGAGCTACATAACGAGGTAGACCAGCAGATAGCAAATCGACTCAGCGAGCTATTTAACTGACTCTCCTTAGTGCTCGTATACTGTAATTAGATAACAAGCAGTGAAGCGCACTTCCTAAAGCTCTAAGTACTGCGCAGAAAAGAGAGATAGAGAGAGCGCTTTATTTAAATACAGAAATGTGCCGGCGTATGAGTAGGCGCCTGCATGCTACTCTGCATAGTGATGTGGATCGGGGACTAAGTACTGCGCAGTTTTGCTGCTGATATACATGCACGAGCAATTCCCGGCAGAGTCGGTGTAATGGCACCAGGCGCCTCTCCATAGACGATCAATTTCATTGCCAAAGTAACGCAAGCACAAAGCAAGCACCAGCATCCAAGTGAATGTTTTTGCCATACTGGCGATTACTGGCGATTACAGGAAGCAAATGGTCCATTGCAAGCATAAAATCAGCATTACTAGTTCAGGCTATAGTCTACAACAAGCAAGAGCGGAGCAGATCCCACAATTTTTTTTTCGAGGAACGAAGCTCTCAGCAAGCTGTTTAATGTAAAGATTAAACTAAATTAGCCTGGATCGAAAAGGCGCACGCAATAGAACGAAGTGAAAAATCTTCCATATCACTGAGCCTTTTACTTACTACTTTACAAGAGCATATTCACCGCCGAGGGACACTGATTTCAACCACGGATGATGTTTGCGCTTCGCATATGCTCGCATTAGCTATGCCCGGCTTTGTGGTGGCGTGTCCAATGTGAACTCGAGCAGATTTGCATAGTTTCGCTTGTCCGTTTCGGAGGATGCCGGCCAGGCGAAATTGCCCGGAGAGCCAGCTAAACCGTAATAAAAGTCACTGTTGGGAGGATTTGATGTCGAAATTAATAGCAGGCTGCTTCTGTAGAGCTTTATACGCAGAGTGGTAGCGCTTTATAAAATAGAGAGGCGAGTAAAATATCGCCCCATGTTATCCAGCAATAGCGCCGATTGTAACGCTGTTGACATCAGAGAAGAGCAACTACCTATGCTACAAGCCGAACAAGCTATGAAATCCTGAAATAACGACATGCATTTGCTGTCCACTCCGAAGAACTGCTATTTGGCTTGTAGCTGCCACCTACAGCTAACAAGAACAGTTTTTCAGGCATGACACAAATGACACAAGTTCCCATAATTTTTTCCATAGCCACTTTCTTATTTGTCTTGCCCAGAAAAAGGAAAGGTTTGAAGAAATCGACACCCTAGTAACTCAGCATTTACTTCCCGGAAAGACAACAAATTCATTTCATATTGCGCGCACTAAATCTTAGTATCCTGGCTTTCCGTCCTTTGTTTTAAATACTATATTGTCCTTGCAGCAGTATACCGTAGCGCCTTTTTTCTGCCGCAACACTACCGTGAGCCCTTTTCAAACTCTTTCGTTGTATTTTTCGAGCCAAGATGCGCAATAAGAATGCGAATGCACACGACAGCCAACATTACCAGGTTCGTTTTAGTGAGAAAGCACTGCGTAAACACAACCACGTCGTCCAAAAGGAAAGCAAATAATGCAAGCGAAGATACAGCGCAGGCTTTGAATGTGATCACGCCGGAAAGGGCATGCTTAATTTCGCTTGCAGCAATAGAGGTGGCATGTTGACGACTACGACTTACATTGCAAGAGTTACGCGAGCTTTTCAGACAAACTATCCTTAGCGAAAATGTAAAATGCATAAAATGAAAGGTTACCGTTACTGCAGAGTACGAGGTACGCGTATGCAAAAAGCAGTTCCAGTGAAGCTTAGAGCAGCAAATAGTAGCGAAATGTCACCTTCACTGCGTGCAATACGTAAAACGTTCTGGCAAGAGTTAGAAAGAAGAAAGAATAAAAAACTATTGCACGAGAACCTATCGCGTGAGTGCGGTCTCATGTACAGGATCTAATGAGACAAGTTCGTTCTCGACCCATTTGCGCGCTGTGACGGTCTGCCTCCTTCGTGTCCTTCAAAGAGCCTGAGTAGGGCCCAATTTGTCTCCCGCAGAGTACGCGCGGTCTGCCAGCGGCAGATCGCCGTGACAGTCGTCTTCGCGCGCTGCTTAAGCCGGCGGCCACAGGATTAGCGCGAGGCTGACGCTAGCCGAAGCTTTTCCGCGGCTCTCAGCCGCAACACACCGCACTGCCCTCCTCACCCTTCCGACTCCGTCGCGCGCAATCGGCGTGCGTCGAAGATGAGAGAAGAAGCGCCGAGAGCCTCGTGACCTTCGCTAAAGTCCGCGACGCGCGAGAGCGCGGAGGAGGATTTTCGCGCAGAGCTGAGACAACAACAACACAACAAGAGCGACGGTCACCGATTGAAGGGGGAAGATGCAAGGAAGAAATTGCCGTAGCCGTAGCGGAGAGGGGCAAAAGTGGAGAAACAGAAAGCAGGCGAAAAACAGAGAAGCGCCCGAGTAGCGCAAATCGTCACGTCTTTGTATCCCGAAGTGCCGCACGAGCTACTGGAGAAGTGAAGCACTCACCGAGTCAATGCCAGTCGTAAGCAGCTCCTGCCTCAGGGACGACTTGCGGCCGACGTGCTGCACTGTTAAAAAAAAAAGGCCAGCGCGAGCTGTCGAGTCGGTCAGTAGCCCGGCTGCAAGTGCGGCGCTACCAGATCAACGTCACAGTGTGCGAGTCTCCACTCCCCCTTTCTGTAAGGGGCAAAGAGGAAGACTGCGAAAAGGGAGAGAGGGGAAGGGGGGAAGCTGGGTCCGAAGGAAGGGAACGTCCCCAGTTGCGCCGCATTGACCGCCCTTCGTTCTCCTCCTGGGGCTGCGCCTGCTGGCGTCGGCACCGCCGAGGTGTCCCGGGACGAGGTGAGGGAGAGAGAGAGGGCGGGAAAGGGGAGGCACCGGAGGGGGGGAAAGTTGTGGGGGAAGGAAAGGAGAAGTAGCGGAAGTCGGCGGAAGTGACGCGGGGCGCGTCCATTACCCCAACTCCCGGGGGAAGCGGTGGCCAAACGCTGACTCTGTTGTCTCTTTCCTTCCTACCTCTTCTTTCCTCTTTCGTGTATACCGCGCAGCAGTGTTTCTCCGGTGAGTGGCGCGGCGCGACGGCGCGCTATTCTCTTCCCTAAGATCCCTTGGCTTTCCTTGTTTTTTTTTTCTGTGTCTTCTTTCTCTGTTTGCTTTCTCATCCAGGAGCTGCCAGTGCTGCTGCCACTTTGTTTCCGGATCTTGTTTTATACCTCCCGGTCGTCGCTTCCACCGCCATCGCAGGCGGCAGTGCTCGCTTGCTTTTCTGCCTTGCCTTGCGCGTGCGTGTGCCACGCTCTTCGTCTACTTCCTGATCTTTCGCACTCTTCGTTTTCGGGGTTTGACTGCGGGGTGCTCTTCCCCTCCCTCCCCTCAATTACTTACCGCGGCGCCATGCTGCCGGATTGCAGTGTTGGCACGATTTGCGAGCAACCCTTATTACCTTGTCGCCCAAGTTGGGGCAAGCGCGTTCGCAAGGGCGTCGAAAAAGGCAAACGAACGGCGAAGAACGGCTGATGGCAGCGCGGGAAAAGGACGATAATCGAGATCACACCGCAGAGTACGGGAGACTGAGTCTCCGGAAAACGATTTCTATAAAGTAAAGGAAAATCAAAACAATAGAATTTAAACGTGATACTATTTTTCTAATGATACTTAGTTGGGCAAAGATGCTTGATTTTAGTTGCCTGTCTTAGTGAGTGAGTGAGTGAGTGAGTGAGTGAGTGAGTGAGTGAGTGAGTGAGTGAGTGAGTGAGTGAGTGAGTGAGTGAGTGAGTGAGTGAGTGAGTGAGTGAGTGAGTGAGTGAGTGAGTGAGTGAGTGAGTGAGTGAGTGAGTGAGTGAGTGAGTGAGTGAGTGAGTGAGTGAGTGAGTGAGTGAAATAACTTTATTGAGGTCCAGAGCCACCCGGCTATAGGCAGGGCAGTCCGCACTGGGATACCTTTCAAGGTATATAGCGTTTCAGTGAAACAACACAGCTGGAATGTTACGTGGAGGAGTAAGGCGTATCGGTTTTGACACGCACTTGGAAGATTTCCCGGGGCTCTTGTCGGTTTCTCCTTCCTTGTCCTTCGCCGTCTTCTTGTTATTATATTGTTGTAATTCGCATAGTCATCAGCATGCATAAGCAGCAGCAGTTTTCAAGCGGCGGGCGTGATTCGCTGTCTTTGACGGTAGTGTGCAGCAAGAAATCAGAAAAATTTATGCGCAGTTAAGGAACTCTAGAGCACTGAATTCGTTCCACTTCTGCTCATTGTTGCACTTCTGCGCAACGTGAAGAAACGCAGCCGGGCAATTTGCGAGGAAGTGAAAATGAAGAATGTCCGGTATTTATTTCGCATGTTAGATAAGGCCTCCCTGGGAACGTGCAGCGGCGTCTGTTGACCCCTCTAACGGTTGCAGATCGACCAGCCTCCCTGTGATGGTATGTTCAGTCAAGTTGCACATGACGGTGAATACCCCAGGGTGTGGCTTGAATTACTACTGAGACGGAGCCTCAGTCGGAAAAACGGCCACGACGCCGTGTTCGTAACACGAGGCAAGAACATCTGATTCAAACAGACACCAGGAAAAAAGGAAAAAGAACACACAAGCAAGATAATAACACAAATGGCACCAGCCATGTGACTCTAAATGTTCTAAGCAATGTTAAACAATCACATATGAAAAAGTCTATACCGGTCACCGGTACGTGCGAAGCGCCAGATCAGAGGCGCGTGTGGAAGGGCGCGCGGCAGTTCGGCCAGCGTGTCGCTGGAGTGGTGTTTACGATGTTTTGCTCGCATTCGAGCCCGCGTTGCTTGAGACACCAGAGATTACTGGTCTGAAGGCAAAGAAGCCGCAGTATGTCCCGGATGGTTGTCTTGGCCCGGTAGAAATCCTGTATTACGGGCCCGTAGCTCGACAGCATCGCTTCACCGCCCGGAGCAATTGCGTCCCTCTTCTCCCACATCGCTCTCCTCTCCTTCCTCCCGGCCATCTCAGCGTTCCTAACTCCTCCAGTTATTTTCTTTTCCTTCTTATTCGAAAGGCCACGTAATAGAGTGATTGAGAACCCCACCTTGCCTGATCGCGGCTACTCCCATCCTTCTTCGTCATTCTTTAAAACCACTGGCTGTCCCACTCACCACACACGCGCACTTCACACAATGACGGGACCGCAATCGCAAAAGTTACTGGCGCTGCCTTTGCAGCTTGTCAGGGCAGCTGCTGCCCTGACGAAACTTTCAAGAACGTTGGCTTCAGTCCTTGTTCTAACACTGTTAATCACTTGAGGCTGCCTTTGTGTGATTAGCTTAAATATTTTGGGGGGATGAAAGATAGCTATTGAGGCAGTTATACCAACAAAATGCATCGTATTGAGCTGCTTCACTTGACATCCTGTAACGTGTGACAATAATAAACGAATTAAAAGCGGAATTACTGTTCAAACTTCTCAGATTGAACACAAGCACTCATCGTACGATGTCACTTTCTTCGTATTGTTGTCGTGTTTTCTTCACCAGGGCTCATTTTTAACTTTCCGTTCGTGTCCACGTAAATAAATGGTCCCACCGAAAATAAAGGGGATTGCCGCGCCAGCACGCGATGCGTGGTCCTGTAAAGCGCACATTGACGTCAGTAGGGGGGCTAGCGTGTCTGACTCGCTCTGTCTTGTTCCAACAAAGCGCGCACGACGTTACGATTAGGTCGCGTGCCCCCTCGAAAGGCCTCAGAGCGTCGCAGCTCCACCTCGACGTTATAGCGTGCTCTGCTGCGGTGTTGTAGAACGCGTGCTTGTGCCTTTGATATCATTTCTTTTATTTATCCTTTTCCTTCTTTAAGACACTAATTTAGGTCGGTCGAATTGTTCGCGTAATGGTCTCCTTCACCTTGCGCGGTGAAGGCCCTCAGTTATACTCCACACGTGTTCCGGAGTTTCTTACAAATGAACACCAGTTCCCCTACAAGCGATAACCTGGGGATCTGGGTCACTCATTGTCTGCCGATTAGTCCGTATACGTACGCACGTAGCATATATTTTAGCGGGGCGAATTCCCAGCGCTGGAACAAAATTTACGCAAGTTGCGTGACCATTCCCGGTAACTCGCATTAAATGTGAGCTTGCAGAAAGCAAAATGAGAACCACAGAGATGTGCTTTCACAATCCTACAAGATTTCCTTGTTGGCAGTTAACTGATTGATTTTGTTTTATTTGTTGAGTCTTATGAACTCGACTTATAATGGATGTTTGCTTTCAGGACTACTTGAACAGTCGAATTCGTGTGTGCGCGTGTAATAACGTTTTTATTGCTCGATGTTCATGAACTCGTCGCTGCATATGGGTGGCTTCTTCTGGTTAGCTTTATCATTTGTCTTGTTTATACTGAGAGACAGCTAGCACCTCGACGCTTCATCCAGCAGGGCCGCGCTCTGAACAGGATGACGCTGACGGTGATGATGAATTTGCACATAAGAAGACTAATATAATGTCCACAGTTTTCGTGCTCACAGTGTTCGTGCTCACAGTTTACGTCTATTGTACGTTTTCCCGTAGACTTGGTATGCTTGTAATTTATATTAGATATGCTGGTTATTGTAGGGAAAGGGGTAACCTTAAGTTTCATAGTGTCTTAGTATAGTCGCCTCTAATGCAGCCTGCCTTGGTGTTCATCTACAGTTAGTAAAAAATACGAATAGATGTTTCCACTTTTCATGTTTTTGTTTATGTGTGTGTACTCTTCTTGACACCAGGTTTGCGTTGAAAGCTTCATTCCAGTCTTATAAGGTTAATACGCATGGCTTAGAGTGATATATTCTTTTGACAGTGTCATAAAGATTGTACGTGGCAATAATCTTCGCTTGTTAAAAAAACTTAATTTTGGAGTTTTCCGTGCCAAAACCACCATCCGACTATGAGGACACGCCGTAGTGGGAGACTCCGGATTAATTTGGATCACCAGGGGGTCCTTAACGTTCACTTAAATATAAGTACACGGGTGTCTTCTGCATTTCGCCTTCGCTTGTTTTGAAGGACTTTGTGGGCAGATAACAAAAGATCGGTCACGGATGATGCCATTGTTTACTAGCCAGCGTGTTTTGTAACCATCGTTGATAAGTGCGTGTCTGTCCTTGTAAAGACAGCTTTCCATAAGTTATAAACACCGAAAAAACATATATTTATTGTTTTTGATAGGTTATGACAAGTTACGGTAGATTTAGTGAGGGTTAACTTTTCTCGTATTTGGGCCAAAGGTGGAGAGATATCTAGACATTAAATCTTAGACATGATGGCGTAGGCTTCGCAATGCATTAGAAAGAAAATTACTGAGCTTGTAGAGCCGCAACTGAAGCGACGGTCGTGCATGTTCTCACACGATTTCTTTTTCACGGCTGCGGCCGCGCACCACTCGTGCCATGCCCCAGCGATAGACTCTAGAACCACAATCAGCTTTCAGCATGAGGCACACGGATAACACGCTGCGTCACCCATCCGCGGGGTGCGCGAGATGCAGATAATGCGTGCTATGCGAGCACGTCCGGTATATAACAGCTGCTTTAGTAACTACCACTGATAAGCTTTGCCTTCTTGATTCGTGCTTAGTTTAAGCTGAAAAATTTTCTTTCGGAGTTTGACGCGCTTTTCTGTGTCTGGTCGAATGCGTGCGCGCTCGGGAATTCCTGATTGTGTGTGGCGGGCTGGCCACGTAGCTTGACGAGGGACTGCGAGGAGACAAAAAAAAAAAAAAAATAGTGAATGAAATAGCAGGGTGTAGAAGGCTTTTACCTTGATTATATATTTTGACAATGAATGATAACAGCCTGCGTTTGCCTTCAGATTGTAAGGTTACAAATAAAACATGATTAAAGAAAAACACAAATAACCTAGTTTTCCTAGCACACAAAAAAAAGCACTTAGTCAATTTTATCCCTGAATATTTCTGGTTCTGGACTTTCGTGGTAGGAGAACTAAATTCCCCGGAACGGGCTTGGCCGCTTGTTGTTCACACGGCGATGACAGTTACCTGAGCTTATACAGGTAAAGTACGATGCTTGCTCCCTTGATCTACCAGAAAGCCGCCGTGAAGTACTGAGTGGTCCGTAAGGCCATGAGAAACGGAAGCGATTTGTTCAGATTCGCTTAAACGAGCTCAGCCGCTCGGATGTCTACGCCTTTTTTTCTTTCACCCTTCTCCCTTCCCCCAGCGTAGCGTAGCCAACCGGACTCTTGAATGGTTAACATCCCTGCCTTATTTATATCTCCCTCTTTCTCTCTTTCTATGCAGTCGATCGGTGTTATTCACCTGCTGTGTTCTAAATGCGAGCATAAAATTTCTTCCAATTTGTTTTGCTTATTTAATTTACTCCTGCGCTTGAGAACGTCCTCCAATTTAGTAATACGAGGGAACGCGCAGCGTTTATAGTAATTGAAATTGGTTTGGTAAAGAATAAAAACAACATCAATTTTGTGAGCACATTCTGAAGGCAACCGTTGCATCATCATGCACGGAGCCTATGCATCGTTCATCGAGTTACGGCCACTTACATGTAGTTTTCGAATAATAAAGTGCGTCTTAGAAGGTCATTTTATGCAACTTTTCTACCTTCGAAGTCACTAAAATGTCGCCAATTGTTCATCGAAGTTGCTAAAAAGAAGCCGGTAGCTAAATAGAACATTTTGCCACTAGACAGAAAAGAAAGTCACAAAATCTAGTGACAATAAAATCGCTAAAATGACAATACTGATTATTACGGACCGGTAAGTTATCAAAAGCAACGCTGATTTTGTGTTTTCAGAGATGGTTAGGTTACCCCTTGTTTCCTGCAATGGATTCCATACACATCCACTGGGTTGAAGTAACAACGCTCATAGAGAATTTCAATATATTTTCACTCGGTACTGATGACATAACTGCCCAGTTTTTGAAATGCACTGTAACCTACTCTTCCAAACTTTGTCCAAACTTTTTGAGCAGTTTTTAGAATATGGTGTCCTGCACCGCGGCTGGAAGGCGGTGAAGGTGGTGCCTATTCAAAAACAAGGTAACCCTTCAGTCCCCAATCAACTACAGACCCATTACACTTACCAGCATTCCCTGCAAGCTTCTAGAGCACATCATTTGCTCCAATCTGGTACTATTTCTTTAATGTAACAACTTCTTCAGTAAATATCAACATGGTTCACGAAAGCACCTCTCGTGTGGAACGCAACTAGTTACGTTTACTAATGACTTGTTCTCTATTCTAGTCGAGGTTCTTGCATTGATTGTATCTTTTTAGATTTCGAAAAAGCCTTTGGTACAGTATGCCACCGTGTTCTTCTCCTGAAGTTAGCAGACTTAACATTGACGCCTATTTACTTAGTAAACTGGACTGAATGCTTTCTCAGTAATCGAACTCAGTACGTATCTGCTAACTCCGTTTCACCAACCTGTTTTGTATCTTGTGGTGTGCCGCAAGGCTCACTCTTTGACCCTTTGTTATTTCTTATTTATATTAACGATCTACCGAACAAGTTAACATCTAACATCCTGCTTTTTGCTGATTACTGTTATTTATCGTGAAATAATCAACCCAGGCGATTCCCTCTCACTTCACTCAGACCTTGACAACATCTCTTCGTGGTGTAACCAATGTGTAATGAAACTAAACACCAATAAATGTAAAATGATGATATTTTCTTGCCATAGTGCTGTTTCTAGGTTTTCCTTCAAAATTAACGCCTCTACTCTTTCCTCTGTCACGTCTCATAAATATTTGGGTGTTCACATTACTAATAATCTATCATGGCAAACTCACATCGAATACGTGACTAATTATGCTAACCGAACACTTGGCTTTCTACGGCGCAATATTTCTCGCGCCCCCACTTCCCTCAAACTCACATTGCATAAAACGCTTGTAAGATCAAAACTAAGTACGCTTCCTGAATTTGGAATCCATCTACAGCACACCTAACATACATACTTGAACCCGTTTAAAACCGGTCCGCACGTTTTATTGTATGTAATTATTGCCTTAGTGCAAGCACATCAGCCATCAAAACTTGCCATGGTCTACCATACCTCTCATCAAGAAGGAAACTCGCCCGGGTAAATAAATCTCTTTCATAAAATTTATTTCACTAGTCCTGAATTAAAACATGACCTTCTTATACCAGCTATTTCTGTATCTCCGTGAGTCGACCACAATGTCAAAATACAAGTGACAAGTTGCCATACAAAACTTTTCTACCATTCATTCCTGCCGAAGACAGCATCTGAAGGGAACCACCTCTCTGCCTCGGTCGCTAGCAATCCTGATCATTCATCTTCTCAAGCTGATTTATCTAACATTGTCTAAGATATGCATAAACCACTCCTCTCTGTAACACCATTAGGCATTGAGAGTATTTTAAATAAATAAATAATAAAATACACGGCCCCAATAAACAAGGCATGATTCAGGCGGTGGAAGGTGAAACTTATTTTGTACCACCCGGCGACAGCCTCCTCTGCAATGCAGGCGTGCAAGGCGCGTCCCGCCGGTGGCTCGCATCACGGGGAACCCTTAACTGCCTATTGCGACCTGCCCAGCGTCATCTGCTACAGCGTATTGCGGTGAGGCCCGAAAATAAATCCTAGCTGCCCAAACAGTGCGTAATAAACAAAAAGCGTACTTACGTGGGTGCTATTGTGAAAGAAAACGGCCTTAGCTGTTGTTTTAGTGCATTTGCCAGCGTGCAGCCGACAGAAGCGCTTTCGAAATTGCGGGGGGGCATGGCCTACGTGCCTGCCCCCCCCCCCCCCCCCCTGCTTTTCCAGTAGATACGCCTTTGTAAATGCATTTGTTCTAATAAATGATTGACCGGAAAGTAAGCGCACTGGGCCGAGTTCGCGGAGCGCAGGTTCACGTGTTGGGCCGAAGTTTTGAGAGAGAGAAGCTAGGCGAAGGAGATCGCTTCACGGAGAGATGGCTCGCGAAGGCTGGCTGTGTGACATAACGCTCCCTCCTAGAGTATTTTCTTGCTCCATTATGCGTGTGCGTCAGATGGTTCGTCACGGAGGATGGCGCTCCCTGTCGCGCCCAGTCGGCGACGGTGTCACTGTTACCCGCCTCGCATCAGGTATAGAGAGAGGCCAAAAAGAGAGGCATTTCGCGCCACAGACAAGGTCACCTAGGAATATAGAGAGAG
Source organism: Dermacentor silvarum (assembly GCF_013339745.2). Classification (NCBI taxonomy): domain Eukaryota; kingdom Metazoa; phylum Arthropoda; class Arachnida; order Ixodida; family Ixodidae; genus Dermacentor; species Dermacentor silvarum. Next base: position 20,618,353 of record NC_051157.2, read on the forward strand.
GCATTGTGTGGTTTCTGCAGTGGCGAAAAAGGAAAATACAAGCAGTGCAGTGGAAGTTTTTTTTTTAATTTTAAAAGCATCCAAAGCAGACACACGCACTTTGGTTGTTCGTGTATAATTTTGTAGCAGATATTTCATTTTATGATGTTTCTCGCGCTTACTTAAGTGCTGCTTAATGTATATCTAATGAAATCAACTATTGCCATGTGGTAGCCTTCTCTGTTACACATGCATATCTTCCAAATGCACTCTCTCGTCTGTAACATGTAAAGCACGCTTTTCCGCACAACGGTACTTACTTTGGAGAAGCCGACTTGAAGGAAAACTTTTTTACGTGTTCCGTAGTTACCATGCAGAGGCTAGCGTCTTTAATGAAACAAGAGACTCAGACACTTTGCAGTCATGAATAATTTAGTGCGAGAAGCAATTAACTTGAAGAAATCATTTAGCTCGCTCCGCTTCTTCCACTGCTTCTGCTCAGTCTTCGTCATCACTCTGGCATCTGCGGCATGCTCCAACTCTGTCCAGCGTCGATTCTCTCATAGCTTTTGTACGAGTCCTTGTCTTCACCCAGCCTTCGATCACTCTGTCGTTGATATTTAATTACGCCCATTAGTATTGTTGCACGTTCTAGAAGAAATTGCACTTCCTATCTTCACACGTACATCTCTCTTTGTTTCGAATCTTATCTGTATGTCTAGATGTTCGAGCATGGCGACCACTCAAAGTACTCGAATAGAAACGTGCATGAGATTACGATAAGTCACGCTACGTTACTTTACGTTAGGGTGCATACAGAGCAGCCCGCTTCTGCGTAGAGTGCACGAAGAGCGGCCAGCTTCGGTGTTTGTGGACTACACTTGGCGGCGTCTGCTGGTTTCGATATTGTCAGCTCAGATTGCAACCGCGGCCACGTCGATGCACACGTTGCTCTTCGTGAACTATGGGGTCGGGGTCTTACCAGTGCGTTCTTTTGCCACACGCGCTCTACACAGCCATGCACAAGTATGCACATTACTAGAAGGCAAGCCTGTTTGTTAGGAACTTAACTGCTTATCAAAGTACGTAAATACAAGAATCTGATACATGGTGAATCTGATGTAGCAGCTCAATATGTGCTTCGGTAGAGAAGAAGCTGGCAAATGGGCATGAAGAAATCCACAGCTTGCATTGTTGAATGTAATGGAGAAAAATATATTCGTTACGAAGTGCTATATTCCCTCAAGTGAAATTAAGATTCACAGGGGCGCAAAATACGGAGATACGGAGAGAGGCTACACTGGATACAAGAACTTAGCTTGATTTCGTGAGTATTGAAATATCAGAGCCGTAGATTAAGTTTTACTTATGCGTTGTGTTTAAAACGTCAGAGCTTGCGAACAAATTGAAAGTCCCTCAGACAACGTTAACCCCTCGGCGTTTGCAACATGCCTCATTAAAACTCGGTGACGAATTGGAAGTAATCTGCTTGGATCTCTGTATGAAGAGAGAACGAAAGGGAAGGGCGCGGTTGTTAACCAGGGCCCGAATTCACTAAACCTTCTTACGCTAAAATTGTTTGTAAGAGAAAATTTCAACCAATCCTGATGCTGGACATATTATTAGCGAAGGCGGTTAGCCAATGGCAGAGAGTACTTACGAAAGAAAAACTTTGTGAATTCGGCCCCAGATTGCCACTGGTTTGGTACCCTGCAATGGAAAATCTCGAACAAACTTTTCACTCTACAGCCTAGACCTAGGAAGGACAAAGATGGCATATACTAATGAGCGGCTTTGTTAGTCCCATGAAAGGCAACTGTTACATTTCTGTCACGCAATTTGTTTCAAGTATATTATATATTATCGGTTTTTGAAGGCGAGTTATAAAATCAGGCGATTGCGTGTTACAGTTATATCAAAGGAAATCAAAAGCGGTTGAACATACCGCCTGGTCAAGTACCAAATTTTTGGCACCTTTCACTGCACTGTGTTCAATTGGGGGCAAACTGGAGCAGCTTTATAATAGGTCGATCCTCTCACAGCAAATAATTGCAGTATAACACTGATAATAGAAATTACTTGGTTCAGCGCTTTCACATATTTCTGTCAGAACATGCCGGGAATATATGTGGCGTTCCAGCTTCCATAGCTGTTGCCAGGAGGGAATAGGAACGGTATGTGCGCCATTAATGTGTTATATTGCACGTCGGAGCTAAACCTCTGTCGAATAGTGCGCTTTCGAGCATTCAATTTTTATATTATATTTTCTTTTCGAACAGCGTTTTCAAAAACGGGAATAATCATTTGAAACAAGAAAATATTTCTTTCCAGTGGTCGATTAATGATCCCGTGTTCACCAACAATGCTCCCGCCTATCGAAAATCGCTCATTCGCCTGCACTTTTACGCCCAAGTTGTCCATGCTCCAGTCAACTTCATTGGACGTGCAAATAGGTCGCATAACTTATCGCCTCGGCTATATTCAACCGTCGGTTCCTCGGACCACTGTTCGGCGTTAGCTGTGCCCCTCTGGACTTCCTTTTATACGGCAGCCGTCCTTTTCAAAGTCGGTCTGTCGCTGACCTAGATGGCGCCGCGAGTGCTTCCTATATTGACTCGGACAGCGACTGTCCGACTCAGCGTAACCGTTGCCAGGCCGCTTAATTATGCACGCCACCGCGGACAGCTGACGACGTGCGCCTGCAGAGGCTCATACTGAAAGACGAAACTCTCGGAGAAGAAGGCGTCGACGGCTTTAGTGCGCATTCTCTCTCAGGACTGTATGGCACTTCCGCCGTATACCACTACTATGTACATACGGTGCCGAAGATCTGGGGTGCTATAACGTAAAGTTATTTCATTTTGACTTTATTCCAAAGTCCTGAAGTCACATTTACATTACCGCCGACGTAAGTACGGGTGGTGACCCGCAAGGTTGTTTCAACAGCCCAATACAACGCTCTCCTCGTTACAGGAGGTGACTTTTGTTTGGTTTCAAAGCGAATAGCAATATCTACTATGACAGGTTTTCCTTATCTAATTGGCTGATGAGAGGCGAGGAGCGCGCAGAAAAAGAGAGGGTTTCCGTTAGGGCTGAGCTAGCGTAGTGAAAGTAGATAACCGAGTGATGAGAGTTGTGCCGGCTTCTTCGATTGGTCACTAGCTTAGCTTACGGTGGCTCGTCGACGATCACGGCCACGTGCACCGGAGCGTTAGCAATGCCGTCATAACAGATGCTCAGTGAAGAAGATTTGGCAGAGAGAATTTGTATACGTGCGGAAAGGGTTAGGCAACGTTATGCTACCACGCAAAAGTTTTATTTTGCGCAAGGAAACAAGTTCTCGCCGGCAGTTCCGACAACACAGCGCCGGAGCGATCAGGTGACGTATTGTGCGACGATCAACTTCGACGATACTATCGCCTTGGCCACACCTTGGCCAATCAGACGCGCGCTGATTGGCTGGTTGAGTACTACGTCATCCGATTTTTCTCAACCAGCCAATCAGCGCGTGCCCGATGGTCAAGGCGTGTCCAAGGCGATAGTTTCGCCGAAGTGGATCGTCGCAGAATACGTCCCCTGTGGACACCCGCCCTCTATTCCTTTCGGAAGGAAGCAGCCTCCAGCTATTCCATAAAAAAAAATGTATTGTGCTGCATATGATGCATCTTTAGTGCGTACACGTAACTTTGACGTGCGGTGTGTTTAAGCGGTTTTATGACACCGCGTGATAGACAGGCGAACTAGGCGTGGCCCGAATACATATTCACGAATCGTGGAAGGCTAATGGTGACAAAGGAATTGAATCGGGAAGGAATGTCTTTATTTTGCTCGTCCTAATTATGCATAATCAGTGTGTTCACGTCATCTTGATATGGGGAGATTGCGCGGGTTTCGTGACATCTCGTGGCAAACAGGCGAAGTGGCCATGGCGCCAAAAATGTTTGACCAATCACGTAGGGCTAACGAAGGAAATGGAATAGAAACAGATTGGAATTGCTTTACGTTATAGCGCCCCTATTTGCCACCAAAGGCCTGATAAGGGCATTCGGAGTCATATCAGTAGATCGTGTCAGTACCCGTTTCTCCATTCGGCAAGGCTGATCATCATACTAAATGTCCCCGGAAGCCTACCGGTTTTTATATATATTTAGTGATGTGTCTGTGCTCTTTATCGCTATATATAATGCTCCTCTTTCTTTCACTTTTTCTTACCCTCTTCCCCTTCCCCCAACTCTGAGTAGCTGGCTAGAGGAATGCACCTGAGGCCGACCTCTCTGCATTTCGTATCATTAAACTTTTATCTTTCTCTCTCTTCTTCTCATCTTTCCACCTCCCCCATACCCCCTGTGTAAGGTAGCAAACCAGGGGCCAGATTCACAAAGCTTTTCTTTCGTAAGTTCGCTTTACCATTGGCTGGCCGCATTCGCTAATGATATGTCTGGCATCCGGATTGGTTAAAATTCTTTCTTACGAAAAATTCAAGCGTAAGAAAGAATTTTAGCCAATCCGGATGCAAGACATATTATTATCTAAGGTGGTCGGCCAATGACAAAGAGCAGTAGAGTTGCGATCTGGGCCAGTTGGAACAAATTCTTGAGTAATAAACCAGTCAAAAGACGAAGGACAGAGGAGAGACCTAGCACACACAACGACTGGACCAGTCGTTGTGTGTGCCACGTCTCTTCTCCGTTCTTCGTCTTTTGACTGGTTATTACTCAAGACAAAAAGCACTTACGAAAGAAAAGCTTTGTGAATATAGCCCCAGATTTTTTTGCTCTGGGTAACGTCCCATCTCTTCTACTTTCTTTCGTAGCTATCTCGCATTCAGTCATTCGCGGCCAGGTCGACGGCGTTCCATGGGATGAAACGCTAGGTAAATGAAAGCCTTTGCTGTGCCTGACGTGAGCGTATCCAAGAAATGTTTCTAATTACGTCGTCTGCATACGTCTCGTACTTTCGGGCGCGCCACGGCGGCTTCAAGGAAATGCCGATACGCAAAGAATGAATTGAAATTCACAGCGCCCACAACCCTTCGCCGTGGTTGTTATCATCGCGTCGGAATACCAAACAATTGTCGGCGCTTCCGCTTCCTGTGCCAAACAGGTTCCCTCCTTCCATCTTTGATCCTCAAGCAGTGCCACCCCTCTGAGCAATGCTGACCCCTATGATAAATAACTGCTGGCCTTTTCTTTGGGTCACTCCGCTGTTGCCCGCCATCATCGCAAACACCGCAAGCTCCTCATGCCCGCACACCGACTCTAATGAGCTCAAGTGATTAGATGAGCGGTCTCAGAGCAGAAAGGTCGAAGGGAAATGAGCGTGACGTGCTGCACGGTACCGAATACCGCACACACGCCCCGCTGTCGCTTTCCGAAGGATATTAGAAAATTGTGTGTCTTTTGGGCGCTTACATGTTGTACCTAAACAATATTCGTCATTTATCTTGCGTGTACTTCTTATATTCGAGGATGCGCGATCGGTAATTTCATACGACAAACGGCATGCGCGTATCAGCGTGACATAGCGTTCCTGACAAGAAAGCACCGAGCGCGCAGCGTTAAAGAAAGGAAGCGCTCGCACGACAGGTGACAATTATTGTTCGGGGACAAGGTGACACCAAATGGGTGTAAAGACGTTTTAAAGCGCGGCATCAATGTTACAGAGTTTATAACGTAGTGTTGTTAGCTGGCCCTTCGAAAAAGAAACCTGCGGTGATTTTCTTGTCCATTTTTTATTTTTTTTGCCACACTCGCCGGAACCACAGGTCAACAGGCTGCCGTCAACAACTGCTAGCAAATCCTAAAGGTGTAGCGGCACGTCCAGGAAGCAGTCGAAAAGAAACTAAGTTCTTGATCAAACATCTGGTTAGGCCAGTATATATGCAGTCACCATCTGCTGGTTAGGCAGTTAAACGCATAATTTCGGGCGTGTTTGCTCTTGTCTCACCTAAAATGTGCATCGCTGTGGAAAGTATTGCTGACGCTCACTATTGAAATGTCCGATTCCTACAAAAACTTTTGTTTTGTGTCCATGTGTGACTGAGATATCGACTATCTATCCGATGCGTACTATCTTCCCGATGCTTTGGAATACCGTACTCACAGGCCATCGCAGCAGAAGACGACGAAGCCTTGGCTACAGTATTTAAGGACAGCAAGCTTGCACAAGCGGCTGTAGCCTGAATTGATGTTCGTTGTGCCATGCGTGTTCTTGTGTTGTGATAGTGCGCGGTGATCATGACCAGTGGTGATCATGTGTCTGTGCTCTCTGTCTCTCCCTGTCTGTACTTTTCTTTCTACTTCCTCATCTCAAGCTCCCCAGTGTGGGGTAGTAAACCAAGTTTCCCGTTCTGTGTAACCTCCCTACATACAACGCAACACACCAAGGAAAAGACAGGCGAAAGGAAATGGTGTCATCGCAATTAACTTTATTCCGAGAAAACATCGCAATATATAGCTAAGCCACACATGCGCGGCAAGGTTCCGCGCATCATACGACCCTAGATCAGTCAAAACATGTGCCAGTTTGAAAAGCATCTAAAAAGTTGAAAGGGAAAAAGAAGGAACGGCAGTGGATGAAAAAAGGCCAATAGTTGTACCCTATACGTACATAAAGTTCCGCACAACGTTAATTAAGAAGGTAGCTAATAGGTACTAGGTACCTTTGGTCTACCTTGCACAGTGCAGCATGCGAGGTCTGCGGCACCGGCGAAACTATCGACCACCTGCTGTGCCACTGTCCACGATATGCCCCAGAAAGACAAGAACTTGCTAACACGCTAAAAAAAACTGGACAGACTGGCGCTTTCCCTGCAGGTGCTGCTGGAACACCACCCCCATCGCTCGTCGGCCCATAAAGCGGTGAAGGCACTTTTGTGCTTCTTGAGGACGACGGGATTGTACCAACGTCTGTGACTATTAGTGCAATAACACGCGCGTCAGCGAACTAACCGCTAATTTCCCTTCTTTCCTTCCCTCCTCCCTCTCCCTGTCATATTTGTGTTCCCTTTTTCCCATTCCCCCGGTGTAGGGTAGCCAACCGGACGCTATTCTGGTTAACCTCCCTGCCTTCTGCCTTTCTCTTGCTTCCTCCTCCTCTGCACCAAGGAAGTTGTCAGGTCTGTGCTCGCGGATTTCAAAAGCTCCCAAGCCATCTATATCTGGCAAGAGGCATGCAAGGCCCGACGTCACCTCTGCGGTGGGTGTGGTTTATAAAATTCCGCTCAGCTGCGGTAGGGTTTACATCGGCAAAACGGGCCGACGTGTTAACAACAGAGCGAGAGAGCGTGACCTTTCCATTAAGAATGACCTCTCGACACGTTTACCTGTGCACTGCAAATCCTGTAAATGCAAGGCGCAAAACTTAAGAGTATGAGCATTCTTGGCAGAAGCAACGAGGTGCTGGAACGAGATATGTTGGAGGCGTATTACATGAGAAGAAAAAAAAGATATCTGCATTATCGATACGTCAGTGGTGTTGCGCGGCACTGAGTTTGAATTTTTTAGATGCTTTCTTAAACTAGAACATGTTTTGACTGATGTAGGGTGGTATGATGCGCGGAACCATGCCGCGCATGTGTGGCTTGGCTAAATATTGCGTTGTTTTCTCGGAATAAAGTTAGTTGCGAGTGACGCCCTTTACGTTCGCCTGTCTTTTCCTTGGTGTGTTGCGTCTTTTCGTTGTATGAAGCATGTGCCAAGTAGACCAACAACAAGTTTTATTAACCTCCCTACTTTTCACCTTTGTTTTGCCTCTCTCTCAATCAAACGATCGCTTGTTTGTGAGAATGGCTAGTGACGATTTGGGCGTTGCTCAGGAGCTACGGTGAATTCGAACTTCTCTCACATGCGTTGAGGCTTTGCCGAATAAACATCTGCCAGTCATCTGTGATCCTTACAACAGCTGCACGCATTTTATGAGGAGTGGCAAGTAGTGTGCTACGCAGGTTAGTGTGCGGTGCTCAAGCCTCGGTACATCGCAGGTTGTCGCAAAGGAGGGCCGCCCAGGATATGGTCGCTCCGTCGTCGCCTATTGATCCCTCAATTCTTTGAGCCATGCCTGTACCGGGCGATAGCGGTAGACGCTACAGTTTCCAGGCAAATGCGCCCCTCTCTTCCTTCGCGGGCGCCCATTTCTTCTCTTCCCTCCAAACTCCTTTCCCCCACCTCTTCCTGGCGGGCTTCCGTAATGGCACCCCGATGGTTCTAATTACCTGTCCTCGGCGGCTGCCGTCGACTGCGAACCGCGGCCTGCAGACCCCTTTGTCCGCAAATAGAGTGAGCGCCGTCCTATACCTTTATACGCCGTGTCGGCGACGCCGGCGGCCCCTGGTGGCGCCCCGAGGAAGCGCCCGGATGAGCGGAAGTCTTCTTCCGGAGCGGACGTGTCGCTCTTCTACTCGTGATGACGTCCGGCCTACGGCGAAGGCCGACTGCGAGGCGGATGCAACGAACCGGGCAAGGTGTACTCATTCACTCTGGAAAACGTGTGCGCCAGTATAGCATGCACGAGCGCACCGGCCACGTGTGTTCATTTGAGAAAGCTCGAGTATTCCTCACATTGTTACGTGCGGGAGAAAGGGACAAGAAAAACAAGTATACGGGTCAAGCTCTCTTTCTTGTCCTTGTTGCTTTTTCTCGTTCTTTTTCTCAACAGGAACGGTATCGGACTTGCCCAACTTGCGGTGCTTCTCAACGATCTTGGCCCGTATTAAAAGAAAAAGGCTCTTGCGCTAGAATCGTTCGTAAGACCGAATTCCAGCCAATCCTGATGCTGTACATATTATTAGCGAAAGCGCAAGTGAATGGCAAATAGCCCTTACGTATGAAAATCTTTATGAATTCGACCCCTTATTCTTAATATACTGAAGGTGTATAAAAGAGTCAGAGAAATGGAAATGACTTTATTTTTCAGCGGTGGAGCTCCTTCGCTATTAAGCCCCCCCCCCCCCCCTTTTTTTTTTATTCCCCTCTTTAACATCTTGCCAACCCCTGTATTCCCCACCCCAGTGCAGGGTAGCAAACCGGAAACTCGCCTCTGGTTAACCTCCCTGCCTTTCTTCTCTCTCTATTCTGTGTGAAAGTAAGTATGCACGCACACACAAACACAAGTACAACTACCTGTAGGGTTCTCGTCATAACATTAGCGCACGAAATCGTACATGAGACCCTGCAATGTAACGATCATCGCAGTCGTAGTTCATCAGACCTTATTCGTCCATGCGACCGGTGCTGTAGGGCTACGTTGTGATTGTGTCATTGGCTACTGCAAATTCAGAACTCTATATATACAGGAGGCCATTACCTTAAAAAGTCGAGGATGTTTGCCAAACACTAAGTTTCAGCATCGTGTCGGCCAGCTTGTTGATGCACTAACGTTAGAGGCTGCCCATGTATACCGACGGAATGACTGGTGCCACCTAGCCATAAACGAAAAACTTGAGACCTAATTTACTTTCAAAATTGAAAGATCTGTCCTATCGCTATTCTATCCAATCACCCTTAGTTCTCAGCGTGACGACGCCTTAATGACAATGAGGACGCTCTTAAACTTACAGATAACTAAAGAACGCAACGTGGAGGTCGTGCCACTTTAACCCCGTAATTGCAGTGTCGAAAAAAATGCGCTAGAGACTAAATACTTAAATAAATATTAGTCACGACTGCAAGCTTTGGCTGCTTTGACCGCACGTTGTAATTTTATTTTGGCATCCAAAAAATGTCACAGTTTCGCCCTAAGGGCGAAGCAATGAATGCGATAGCAACACAGCAATGTCATACGAAGTAAGGTGAGCGGCTTTGGTAGCAACAACACGCAGAACTGTTGTCGACGCCATCGGCGTTTTGCCCGCGTTAGCTCAAAATGCGTGCGGCGTTGGTGACTGTTGCTGGAGCCTCTGATATAAATAGGCACTTGGTGCCGCAGCTAAACGTCGCCTCCCTTCCCTCCCCCTCCCCCACGGCCTCTCGCGCGTCCGAAGAAGGCGCGTTTGCTCTACATATATGGTGATTGTAAAGGAGAAAAGAGACGCCTACTTCTGCAGCCCTTAAGCGAGCACGGCGCAGAACGCGCGTTTGTTCTCCGCCGTGCGTTCACTCCCCGTGAAAGACGCGCCCCTCGCGCCCTTTCACTCGCACATACAGCGTTCGGCGCGCGGCGACGATTTCATCTCCAAATGACGTCATACGGAACCTCACGGCGACGGCGACGCCGACGGCAGAAATCTGCTTTTGAGTGTCCATATAATTGCTATCGCAATAAAACGACATTTCGCAAGCATCTGATGCTGTGCACGCAAGTTGCATTTATAACGTATTCAATCCCTACACTCACTCGTGAATGCCCGTTCTGTAACAGAAGTGAGCCGTTCGTTGTACAGGCATAGATATTTATCAAGGTGAACGACTGCATCCATAACCTCGCATATATGCTTGCGCAAGGTCAAATACGCAGCATCCGTCATTATGGCAGGACGAAACAGCACGAAGCTTCCAGCCTGGCTCTTGAAGATTGTGAAGAAGGAACAACATATGAGCGACGAGAGTGGCTGTCCCACCCGTTCGCGAGTGCTGGCGACGCAAAGAGTGGTTTAGCGGCACTGCATTTCGCTTTATGAAAGTAGTAAGATGTTGTCATCCACCAGAGAGTAGCAGAAGCTATATACGAAGGGTTCCTCAGAAGGAAAGCTTTGCAGTTGAAAAACCATGGGTCCGGGTCCGGTGGATCGAACCCGAGTCCAACGTCTTTCCGCGGCGGTCCTTCCACTATTTGAGCTGACCACGAGTCCAGCAGATCGCAAAGCGAGGCCGAATTTATTGACAACTCAAGAAACTTCATCCGCCTTGCGGATGTCCGCAAAACTGATTTGCCAAACATATGGCTTTTGAAGTATACAGTGCATCGTCGCTTATGGTTAGTGAACGACTTTGTTAACGAATAGTTGGCAATCTTTACTTTGACATCCCCGTAGTTTAGAAGCATAGCAGCAATAGTCGCAATACGGGGGCTTTTGTACTGATACTATCTCGACCGGGTGAGGTGGGTCGTCACCGCAAGAATCAGGAGACGGCGACGAAGGCGGGCATGGTGATGATGAAAGATGGAAAAGACTGTATTCACTTCATTGGTACATGGTTGGGAGTCTATCCGAGTCTTGAGCGGTTCTGCCTAACACGGGGGCCAGGACGGCCTTGAATAACCACTCGTGGTCTTGGGGTAGCCGATGTCTTCCTGGGAAACTTGTGGAAGTGTCAGTGCCTTTGTCAGGTTGTCAAGTCGACGACCTCTTCCCCTTCGTGCCTCCTCCTTTGGGTGCCCGCCTGTGCGTCTGCTCAGAGCTAAGAGGGGTGATGCTTTCTCGGGGTAAAGGCGATTATCTCGACGCGAGAAAGCGCACGGGCATGTTTACCACACTTGAGCGATCCGAGTTTCCAGGAAGATAATCACAGTCTCTCGCCACGGGAAAGTGCGCGGGGATGTTCCCAACAGTTTAGCGGTCGAATTCCAAGCCGATCATTACAGTACCCATCGATCATGTGGATCGACATCGCAGATGAAGCAGGTCTATGCCGTATCTCCCAGTAAGCGTCTCGACTTGAGTTCGACATTACGGTTGTGAACAGGAGATGCTGCACGTTGACATGTCAGTACGTTGTGAGACACGGAGCGCAATGCCTTTATCACTTTTGATGCTCATATCTCAGCTATAGCGAACACGCAGTGAGACTTCAATTGCGTACCTTGTTACAGTGGTGATGAGAAAGCCGGCCTGCGCCGGTTGCGCTCGCCGAGAGAAAGATGTGATGCACCGCAACACGGGCCGGGGGGGGGGGGGGGGGGGGGGGGGGGGGGGAAGCTTTGATGCGAGGAAGGCGGGTACTCAGCTGTTGTGGTTAGTCGCTTCAGCAAGTTTTGCGTGACCTGCTGTCTTTTGTAGTACAACGCATACGCTCATGGGTGGGTCGCGTGAAACAAACTCACGAGACAGCTTTACCTTACGACCATTTATCAATACACGGGAGCGGAGGAGTCGCTTTGATGGGAATTCACTGAACTAATTGTGATAAGATTTGTTGCATTTTAACGACAAACGTCAGCCTTTGCTCGCTTCAGTAATGCAATGTCTTGCTGTTTTGACTGTAGTGTTCTTTTCTCGGCATAGCAAGTGTACATGCGGTGAAATTGCGTTTCAAGTTAAAACTTAAATTGTGTCCCGAAACTACATAGCGGATTACGAGGGACGCCGTAATAGAGAGCTCGGGGATTAATTTTGATCAATTGGAGTTCTTTAACGTGCACCCAGAGCATGGCACATGAGCCATTTTGCATTTCGCCGCCATCAGAATACGGCCGCAACGTCAGCGATCGAACCCGCGACCTCGTGCTGAACTCGTGGAGAAAGAGAGATAGAGAAAGCAAGAAGAGGAAAGGCAGGGAGGTCAACCAGACTAGCGTCCGGTTTGCTACCCTACACCCGGGGGTTAAAAAAAAGGGGGGAGAAAGTGAACACTACGTGCACGCGAGAGAATGTGCGGAAGGACTATAAACAGTCACTCTCAGGCCGGTGCATTTCAAGAACTGCCCTAGCGCACGAATAGCTTTTTGCACCAACTACGGATGTGGCCGCGGTTCGAGTATCTTTGACTCAGAATATGGTCCCGAGTCCAGCTCGTTCTGCGCAATCTCTGAGACGTCACGCATGTCGTCAAAAGAAGGCTTTGCTGTCTTTGAAGCTCGCTAAATTTGGAAGCCGAGCACCACCAATCCGGAAGGGTTTCTGCCAGCGAGGATTAAAGCAACGCCGCGTGCGCCCAGTTTTCCGGAAGGCTTTAGCGCCGCCGGACGCACTCTCCAATTAAGGGCTAGTTAGGCGGGATTACGCACTCGCGTTCGCAGGTATTGTAGCGGGGTGAAGCGTGTCAACGCCGCCATATCCCCTTCGCAGCAACGCCGAGTGCGCGACGATACACAATGGCGCTCGGAGTGCTTGTTGTGTTTACCCTACTTATTGAGGCACGAAAACAAGTTTCTTCCCAAATCTGGCTGTTTAATTACGATGGCACGGGAGTTCGTTAATTTGGAAAGATTTGTTCAGCACAGAGGTGATGCACCCGGCAGTATATAGGGTCTCGTACCGCTTCTTTGGAGAAGAACGGAACTCTGCCACTTCGCCTGGTGCTCTTTGATGTGCGAGTGAGAAGCTCTTCGTTTTGTTTAAAAACAGTAATATAGCATAATCTGTTAAAAGAACAGTAAAGGAGAACCGGGCAGCTTCGTTATGCCCCACGCACGTGCAAATTGACTCAACTGCTACGTCGCTCGAGGACATCATTAACGCGGCACATTGGGAAACACAAAAGGTGCCTGAACTAATTTATTATTTCAGAAATACCTTTTGTCGGGCAAGTTGTTTAAACAAACATATGGAGATATGTGGCACAGGAGAAAAAAAAGACCCACAAACGACAACCGCACAGAAAACGAATGCAGAGGCGAACACTATATGTATAGTGTTTGTTGCCCTTCACCGTCGTCGTCGCCTTCTTTGACTGCGTGCTTGTCGAGACTCTTTTTCTCTCGCACTTCCTTCTTCATTTTTTGTCTTTTTCTTAGCGCGCGCAATTACTCAAATTTGGTTCATTGATTTCGCTGCAGCTTCCGTGTGCACTTTTTTATTGTTGCTACTCACGTCAACGAAAGTGCTTGATAAATTCCCAAGTTACATATTCTCCTCACTAAAAATGCTTTTTTTTTTTTAGTGGGTGCCCTTGTTAATATTTTTTACGTCATATGTGCGTTGTGCCGCATTCATAGAATTGAAGAGTGTCATATTATGAAATCGAATCGAAAACAGCATTGCCGTAGAGAAATTTTACGCAGCTGACAAGAGAAGATATACGTCGACAGCAATATTCGGGAAATACCTGTTTGAAATGTCGGGTGGAGTGCCGGCAATAGTTAATGCAGAAGGGCTCTATTTTTCTGTAGCGAAGACACAAGAACGAGAAGGTAGGAAATAATGTTTTAAAAGTGAATTCAATCCTTCAAAACAAGCGATGTTTTCCGAAAGTGCATTTATCGGTACTTGTTGTAGAGCCACCGGGATTGAAAGGCAGTAGCTATTTTGTGGTCGTTGCAAAGTCACTAATGATGCAAAAGAAAAAATATCACAGCAATAGATGCAGAAGTAACTTTACGTTGTATTCATAGCAATGTAACAGTGAACATTACTATTAGTATTCCTTCGCAAAAAAAAAAAAAAAAGCCTAACTATGTCGCATGCATACACGGTGGCCTCGACCAAGAAATAAAACTTCAGATCAACCAGAATAACACACGTTGGTAGCTCAAACGCGAAGCAGCCTTAGGTAGGTTATTGCAGGTTATCATGAATATTCCGCAAGTTCACTCAGCGTTGCATCTCTGGACGAAGTATGCCTCGACCAGTCATAGAGGCAACGGCGACCACTATGAATAGAGTATGCTGTTTATTGGGTCACAGAAAGATAAACTTGGCTGCTGTGATAGTGGCGGCCACAACTGGTGGGCATCAGATCGAATGCACGACCTATTTGTCATCTCTATATGTAAAACATTAGCGCATATTTGATCCAGCTAAATGTTCATTCGTCGTGACAGTTCAATAACCTACTGCAATTGTAGCGTACGTCCCCCAGCATCCCTGCGGACAGCGCTGGTTTACTGTACGGCAGCCCTTGCTTGCGCCATTTGGTGGATGTTACTAGGTCGAAACAATATCCTTCTCTGAAATGCGGCGCCTAATTGGTAAATCACTTCCAGGCCCTTGTAGCAAAATTGGTCGTTATAGAAAGTGATAGGTAATGCGATGAGATGAGATAACACCTTCACTTTGCACCCTGTCTACTGCTGAGGTTCTCCTGATAAGAGAGATGGAAAGAGTTGCAAGCTTTAATTATATTTGCCGCCAGCATACTGAGAACGAAAAGACGCCCGTCGCATCATAGCTGTGTCTCAAAAGAACCGCCACAACATAAGCGTCAGGCAGGGCACCGCAAGGCAACGCTGCGCCGCACGTACCCACACCACGTGCTGACCGACCGGTGGCTCGTGCTCGAGGTTCGGATGAATGGCACGCGACAGGAGGTGAAAAAGAAGAGAACAACGTTCGAAGGAGTGAAGAACAAGGGACGCTTTTGTTTTGAGTCTACAACCTTTAGTTGACGGGCACAAGTTCGCCCAGAATAAATTAGTTTTTGTAGAAACGGCTGTCGTAACTGTTGGTTACATATCTGGTGGAGGTGCTGGGTATGATTCCAAGCCCCACACGCGCCAGGGAAGGTAACCCGGATCCCCGAAGTTTGGAGCCAGCGGAATTAACGCCTGTCCACCAACGGACAAGTCGCCGCATACGAGGTGAGGCCCCCGAGTTTGGTCCTCTCGTCGATTCAGCAAGGGCAGCGGCAGCAGTCAGCCTAGGAGCCAGTGCGATGGCTACTCAAGAGATCCCTCCTCACATCGTCGTTGACTCACCCCTGACGCCAGAATCCTTTCACGGAGACACATTCGAGGATGCCGAGGACTGGCTCGAAAAGTTTGAGCGTGTCGCCAGATGTAACGGTTGGGACGAAACAAAGAAACTCCGGTATGTGTACTTCGCGCTGGAGGAATCTGCACGCACATGGTTTCAAAACCACGAAGCGTCGTTATCATCGTGGAACGACTTCCGACGAGAGCTGCTTGCAACGTACCCGAGCACGGACCGCAGAGAGAGGGCAGAAGCCGCTCTTCAGGCGAGGAACCAGCGGAACAATGAAAGTGTGACCATGTACATTGAAGACATGTCCCACCTCTTCCGCCGAGCCGACCCAAACATGGCTGAGGACAAGAAATTACGGCACCTAATGCGCGGTGTTAAACAGGAGCTGTTTGCAGGCCTGGTACGTAATCCGCCCCGCACTGTAGCCGAATTCCGATCAGAAGCGACGACGATGGAGAAGACGCTGCAGCAGCGTGCAAGACAGTACAATAGAGACGCAAGCGTCGCATTATTTGAAGTTGGGACAGGAGCCCTCCCCAGCAACATCGACGCCCTACGTGAAATGGTGAGGTCTATCGTTAGGGAAGAGCTGCAGAAATTGAAGCTGGTTCAAAGCCCTCCTACGGTGTCATCACTCGCTGATGTCGTACGTGAAGAAGTACGACAAGTAATTTGTGAACCAGAGCCTCAGGTACGGCCCCTAGCACAACCGGAGCGTCAGCCGCGGATATCATACGCCCAAGCTTTACGGCAGGACATTGGACGCGCTGACTCTGCCCGAACTACCGCGACACCCCAGATGCTTCCTCGCAGTATGCCGCCCATGCCGGAAGGAAGACCACGTAAAAGCGATGTATGGCGTACTCCAGACCGGCGTCCCCTCTGCTACCACTGTGGCGAGGCTGGTCACCTGTATCGGGAATGCCAGTATCGCCGAGTGGGACTTCGTGGCTTCTCCGTGAATGCGCCTTGCCCTCGAAACGGTGAGCGCCCTTACGAGATAGAAGCATTTTTATCTACACGCCGAAACATTCCGTACCCCCAGCAACATGAGCCTCGATCGGCAGCGCCTATGCGTTATCGGTCGCCGAGTCCGCGTCCATCCTCCATGTCACCGAGGCGTCGCTCACTAAGTCCTCGACGGGAAAACTAGAGCCAGCGACCTGTGGAGGCAAGGCCGCTGACGCCCAGGAAACCGAAGGCCCTCCATCGCTAACCCGACGAGACGACGGCAGTGACACCGCGACGAACAAATGCAGTGATGGCGACGCAACTTCTGAGTTGCGTGTCATCATCGACGACTTCGAAGTGACTGCGTTGATAGACACTGGTGCTGACTATTCAGTCATTAGTAGTGTACTCGCCAGAAAATTGAAAAAGGTATTGACCCATTGGACCGGATCTCCTATACGTACAGCCGGGGGACACTTAGTCGAGCCTGTAGGAATGTGCACAGCAAGGATCGGAATTAGTGGCTTTATGTACGTCAGCAGCTTTATTGTTCTACCCGAGTGTTCCCGTGATCTGATCCTGGGCATGGACTTTTTGCAAGCAAACGGCGCAATAATCGACTTGCAAGAATCTCGTGTGTTGTTTACTACGGAAAATGCTGTCACCTTTTCTGATGTGGAACAGCCACATGTTGCCTCTCTGCGTATTGTGGATGAACACGTGACGGTGCCGGCAAGGTGTAGTGTGACTGTCATTGTAAGGAGCGACGCATTTCGAGACTATGAGGGACTTGTAGACGGAAATATTGGGCTGCTACTGGAAAAGCAAATATGTGTGGCAAGGGGCCTTGTTCACCTGCGTAACGGATGTGCGGCTGTCCTCTTGACTAACTTTGGCAATGAGGCACAACACGTGGCGAAGGGAACAGCCATAGCATCTCTTCATGGCTATGAACAAGTTACGGATATATCGACTCTCGATACAGCATCACCAGCATCTGGGACTTTAGACAGTGTGCTCGCATCTATCGATATTGACCAAGAGCTGTCATCACCACAAAGACATACGATTGTGAGCTTGGTCAAAGAGTTCGCCGAATGCTTCTCTACTTCATCGAAAGTCCATCGCACTCCCGTTGCAAAGCACCGCATTATAGTCGAAGAACCCGTAAGACCAGTGCACCAACACCCGTACCGAGTGGCTCCAAAAGAAAGGGAAGCGATAAGAAGTCAAGTACAGGAAATGCTCAAGGACGACGTCATACAGCCATCCAATAGCCCGTGGGCATCTCCGGTAGTTCTGGTCAAAAAGAAGGATAACACCCTACGTTTTTGTGTAGACTACAGGAAACTCAACCTCGTCACGAAGCGGGATGTTTATCCACTCCCACGCATCGACGACACCTTGGACAAACTACGCGATGCTCACTTCTTCTCTTCTTTGGATCTTAAAAGCGGGTACTGGCAAATAGAAGTGGACGAGCGAGATCGCGAAAAAACGGCATTTGTGACACCGGATGGTTTATATGAGTTTAAGGTGCTTCCATTTGGTCTGTGTTCTGCGCCCGCCACTTTCCAGCGGATGATGGACACTGTTCTTTCCGGACTGAAATGGCAGTCCTGCCTCGTTTACCTTGATGATGTGGTGGTCTTCTCCACTACATTCGAGCAGCACGTGCAGCGGCTGAGGGCAGTTCTGGATGCCATTCGCACGGCGGGATTGACCATAAAACCCGAAAAATGTCACTTCGGTTTTCGCGAACTCCGCTTTCTCGGACACATTGTCAGTGCTCAAGGCGTCCGCCCTGATCCTGAGAAGATCACGGCAGTAGAAAAGTTTCCGAAGCCAAGAGATAAGAAAGCTATCAGGCGTTTCCTGGGACTGTGTGCCTACTACAGGCGTTTCGTAGAAAACTTTTCTAAAATTGCCGAACCACTCACGCGGCTTACAAAAGAAGATGTCCCTTTCATGTGGCAGAAAGAACAAGAAGACGCCTTCTCTGAGCTACGACGACGTCTGCAGAGTCCTCCCATACTTGCCCATTTTGATGAAGATGCCGAAACAGACATCCACACCGACGCGAGTAACGTTGGTCTCGGCGCCATACTTATTCAGTGGCAGAATGGAGAAGAAAAAGTCATTGCGTACGCAAGCCGTACTCTATCGAAAGCTGAAACAAATTACTCAGCTACAGAAAAGGAATGCCTGGCGGTTATATGGGCCATCAGCAAGTTCCGGCCATACTTGTACGGCAGACCGTTCCGAGCCATCAGCGACCACCATTCATTGTGCTGGCTGGCGAACCTCAAGGACCCTTCTGGAAGACTCGCTAGGTGGAGCTTGCGTTTACAGGAATATGACATCACGGTTGTTTACAAGTCCGGTCTCAAGCACAATGATGCTGATTGCTTATCACGTGCACCGATCGAATCTACTGCTGCTGAATACGAGCAAGATTTCCCGTTTCTTGGGGCTGTGAACACGTCGGAAATGGCTCATCATCAGCGTTCTGACCCGGAATTACTCCTGCTCATCCAGCACCTGGAGGGTCGGCAAGTAAAAGTTCCACGAGTTTTTGTCCGCGGATTGTGTTCGTATGTCCTCAAGAACAACGTCCTCTACAAAAGAAACTTCGAGCCCAGTGGCGAGACGTTTCTACTTCTCGTACCATCATCGCTACGACCTGAGATCTTAGAAGCTTGCCATGATGACCCTTCAGCTGGTCACTTGGGCGTTAGTAGGACTGTGGCAAGAATCCGCCAAAAATATTACTGGCCGAAGTTGATGAATTCAGTGCAGCACTATGTAAAATCGTGCCGAGATTGTCAAAGGCGCAAAACACCGCCACTCAAACCAGCAGGCCTTCTGCAACCAATACAGCCACCAGCAGTACCATTTGAACAGATCGGAGTAGATTTACTTGGGCCATTTCCCGTTTCGTCCTCAGGAAAGCGATGGATTGTGGTAGCGACCGATTACCTCACCCGGTATGCCGAGACTTCTTCTATCACAACAGCAACCGCCATTGAAGTGGCTCAGTTTTTCGTCACACACATCGTATTGCGACACGGCGCGCCTAAGGTTGTCATAACAGACAAGGGAACAGCTTTTATGGCCCGTTTGATGCAGTCTGTTATGAAACTAACGCATACTGATCATAGGAAAACCACAGCATACCATCCGCAAACAAATGGCCTGACTGAACGGCTCAATAGAACGCTCGCTGACATGATCTCGATGTACGTGGACATAGAGCATCGAACATGGGACAGTATTCTACCATACGCTACCTTTGCGTATAATACTGCAGTACAAGAGACGACACAGTTTACGCCATTTGAACTTGTTTACGGCCGGACCGTAACAACGACACTGGACGCGATGTTACCTGTGAATAACAGCAGCGAAGACGACCCTGACGTTAGTCAATACATAGAAAGGGCTGAAGAGGCACGACAGTTGGCGAGGCACCGCATCGTCCAACAGCAGCACGTCGACGCAAACCGATACAACCTAAGGCGAAGAGAGGTGCAGTACTACCCTGGAGACAAAGTGTGGGTATGGACGCCTATACGTACACCCGGTCTTTCGGAAAAGTTACTGCGCCGTTATTTTGGCCCCTATAAAGTACTTCGCCGGCTAAGTCCCTTAAACTACGAGGTAACTCCCGAAGGTCAAGTGCGCTCCACACGACGCAGGACTCGTCCAGAGGTCGTACACGTAGTACGAATGAAGCCTTACTACGAAAGGCATTGAATAACAGAATTTGCAGATGTGCCCAAGAATACCACCGGCCGTCCCTCAGCTTTGTTCTTTTAAAACTGTCGGCCTGTCTAGGCCTTTTCTACGCATCGGGACGATGCTTCTTCGGAGGGGGACTAATGCCGCCAGCATACTGAGAACGAAAAGACGCCCGCCGCATCATAGCTGTGTCTCAAAAGAACCGCCACAACATAAGCGTCAGGCAGGGCACCGCAAGGCAACGCTGCGCCGCACGTACCCACACCACGTGCTGACCGACCGGTGGCTCGTGCTCGAGGTTCGGATGAATGGCACGCGACAGGAGGTGAAAAAGAAGAGAACAACGTTCGAAGGAGTGAAGAACAAGGGACGCTTTTGTTTTGAGTCTACAACCTTTAGTTGACGGGCACAAGTTCGCCCAGAATAAATTAGTTTTTGTAGAAACGGCTGTCGTAACTGTTGGTTACAATATGCTGTAGATGTTAGCCTATCGTTAATAAGAGGCAATAGTGAAACTCAACTGAATAGGAAGAAGCATGAAGAGTGGCGACCAGCCCATCCGGCAACGCCTGCTCAAAGGCAAGTTGTCTCGAACCAGTGGCCCACACGGCAAACCGCTCAAATGCCCTTTTTAGCTCACAGCTCCAACACTCTAGACAAGTGTGGTAGGAGATGCGTACAATCTGAATACGAGTAGAGTGGTTTGTTGGACCTAGGATGGCAATACCAGCTTATGTGGGTTTCTGCAAAAATTCACTTTAAATCTAAAAATTGCAATTTGTTGTCAGCCGGTAGTTCATGGGTCAAATCAAGTGGCTTAAAACAATCCGAAAAAAAGTCTTAAAAAGGATGTAAGGTCCTGATGTTTTGAACTGCGCTAACTGCTTAGCCAATATGAGGATACCTCGTAATGTTCGAGGTACCATTGTAGACGCGCTAGAACCATGCTCTGCGTTAGTTTTCCGGTGCTGCTAGCATGAGCAATCGGTCAGTATGATGCAATGTCTGCAGGCCACTTGCCAGGCTTGAGCAGCGCAATCACGCGACTGGTCTTCCATTCATGGGGAACCGTGCCTATCTGCCAGAAGTTTTTGAACAAGAGCGCAGCACTTTCCGAGCCTCTTCGCCAAGGTTACATAGAACATGGTAGGTTATACTGTCGGGTCCTGGTGATGATCAACGCTTGCACATGGCAAGTGTAGCTTCGAGTTCGTCCATAGAGAAAGGGCTGTCTATGCGGGAGTCGCGTGAAATCGGCGAGTAGTCGATCGTCGATGTTCCAGCAAAACTACTTTCGCCAGCAACCCTCTTGCAGAATCCGTCAGCGATGTCAATCACTCTGCGTTCTTCGTGAAGAGCCAAAGACTTGAAAGGGTGGCGCTGCTGAGGGGTTCTGCGGAGACCATGAACAATCCTCCGTATCAGAGACAAATGTTTTCCTGGATCAAAAGACTCGCAGAATGACATCCACTGGGGCAGTCAATACAATGGGTGTCGCCGGGTAACTTGGTGTCCGTCAGCCCTTCAATCCTAAGATATGTGGGGTCACTCACCGCGTTTCAATATCCGAAAACCACCTAACCTTTTTGGTGAAGGAGCATGAAACAAAGGTCAGATCCAGGCAGCTACTGTCGACAGTTACACGCAGAAAGGTGGGACTTCCATCATTCAATAAACAGCGCTTGTTCGGAGGCAAATGGCACTAATATTCTGCCCCTCGAGTTCATCTTAGAGCTTCCCCAGAGATAGTGGTGGACATTAAAATCTCCAGCAATCACCCTACACTGCGGAGTCACTGTCATAATTCGCCGTAACCGCTCGCAATCCAGCCAACTTGAGGGCAACATATAGGCTATAGCTATTGTGAAAGTGAGCTTGCTCTTCTTCACTATCAGATAAACATACTGGTTTTCATGGTCAGGGGGCACTGAAGGTGCCGCCTGACCATGCAGCACCTGTATCGGGCTGTGCACCTACGAAGTTTTAATGTTGTTCAGTATAACGCGAATGGCATTCATGACAGTCCGCAAAATGTTGATGACGCTGTGATCATCGGCCAACGTCGCTTCAACGGTTGCTGCAGGCGTCGAGATCGGTGTGTTTCGAGGTGAGTGAGCAGCAGGTTGTGTCCTCGGTAGCTCAGGCCATCCTTCAGGACGGGCGAGTCTTTCCGCTTTGTACGTTTTCCTTGTATCCGGCTTGCTGCTGCTGTGCGTGGATGCGGCAATCCCTCTGTTGGAAGATGACGCTCAGTATCTGCAGCTGTGGTTTTTCTTGAACGTCTTCGGTGTCGATAGCGACGCCGCCGATGAGTGGAGGCAGCTTCTCTATGCGTTGAATTGTCCCGCACCATTTGTTTGAGGATTGCGAATTCCTTACGCACCCATAGGTTATTTTTTCACGAGACATTGTGAGCACCACTTCAGTTAGGGCACATTAGAAAGTCTGTGTGCCAGGCGTCTTCTCAATGGAGCTCGGTGCACCGTGGGCACACGATGTTGTTCATACAGGCACGTTTTACGTGGCCAATCTTGAAACACTTGAAGCACTGGAGGAGCTTCGGTACGAATGGTCGTACTGGATGGCGGACATGTCCTACTTTGACTTGGGAAGGAGGGTTGTCTACTTCAAATGAAACCTTCACACAGCGTGTGTTTCCAAGTCTGGAAATCTTCGTAATGACAAGTGGCTCCTGTCTTTGGTTTCATTAGAATTGGGAAGTCGTCATTCGGAATGGCAACGTCGACGTCATAAATTACGTCCGCAGTACCATCACTGCCTGTAGGAATCATTGATCAAACTTTTACGTTATCGATGATCAGTGATAATACGTTAGCCTTGTAGGGCACTACGGTGTAACACCTCAACTGCTAGGACATTTTTCCTCGAGTTTATTCTCGCTTCGTTATTTTCATCTGATGCAATTTTCTCGAGCAACAAAGAGAGAACCTGCCTGTTTAAGAGGCGCAAATTGGTCGTCAAGTCCACGGGCATGAAGAGCACAGTGTGCGGCCAGCGTTGTGGTGCACTCTTCATGGTATAAAGAGTTGCCGACTATGAAGCCTGCATATTACTCTTTTTTGTGTGTGTGCTGTTTTGCTTATCACGAGTTTGAAGTCATCGTCCGAGGAGTCGTAGCTGTCCGAGCATAGCTCAGTGTCCTCGCTGTTTGTATCGCTTGATCGCTGATCGTGTTTTGGAGGTTATCTGACTTGACGGCTGCGCATCAGGAAGGCCCACTGAGATATTTTCATCCATTGATGCAAAAAGGGAGTGGCACCTCCCAGAATTGCAGGAAAACAAAGCAAACACGTAGAGGCAAAGGTACTAGCGTAGAAGGGTACTTGGGATACTTTCTATTAATTCCTCGCTTGCTTTCGTGGGCCACTGATTGGCCACTGTAATCAATAACATATTGCCACATCCTATATCGTCGACGCGGGTATGTGCCCGGCCATGAAAACGACGCTGAAGTAGCGCGCGGGTAGAAAAACAGAGACGACAACGACTTATGTTCCTCGCACACAGCAAATAGTGTCACTAACCTTTTACGTACATTTCATTTTCTAGTACCTGCCCACATAAATTTAATTAGATTGCTTTGGGTGCCTGGACATAAAGGATTAGTCATGAACGAAATGGCTGACAGTTTCGCGAGAGCGGCCCTCAGTGGCCCTGTATTACGATTACTTCCTTCAATAGCTTACCTAACGACTACTAGATTCAGGAGATATTCAATTATTCAAGACTTCTTGAACCCAGCTGTAGCTAATTTCTCAGAATATCGACACCTCCTATTCCCTTGGCCCAAAAATTTCTTTCACACCAGAAAAACTGAAGTCATCTTTACGCGATTACGTTGTCGGGTACCAATATTAAACTTCTATCGTCACAGGGCTGGTCTGGTGCACTCCCCTCTGGCCCATTCTGTGGAGAAGATGAAACAATAGATCATTTTTTCATATACTGCCGACGTTTTTCTTCTTTAAGGAAAAATATTCTAGAATCAAAATTTACACAGCTTGGTTTAAGCTTTTCTATTCTAAACATCCTTTCTTTAGAAGCCTCCTCTCTTGGAAAGTGCCACAGGGATATTTGCTCAGCCGTGGAGGAATTTATAAATGCTTCAAATAGATTTTCTTGAATTCTTAAATATTTTATTTTTGTTCATTTTCTCCAGTTAGCTTTACCGATTTTAGTATTAAAAAAGATTGCCTAATCCCATCCAAATCTTGACCAACCCCCGCAGTGGGTATGCGCCATCAGATAAGGCATACCATACCATACCATACAACGACATTGCGTTGGCTGTTCATATAAAGTGCTTATATACGTGCTGTACGCCTGCTTCCACGTCTCCTACGAGGTCGTGACAATATGAAGTAATTGCAATTGTAATCGGTTACTTTTCTGTAACGTGTACAAGTCTGATTGCTACACACTCAATTTTGCGTTTAATTGTCAGTAAGCGTGGGAGCCTAATCGTAAGGCAAGGAAAAGCGAACGTAAAAGCGGTTCATTTTACGTAGTACAATTTTTTTCTCTTCGGATAATTGTGACACGTGTAACTTTTTAGGTGACTGTAAAAGCGAAACGCAATATAGAAAAGGGTAGAGAGGGGCTGGTTGCTTGAAACGCAATCCGCTCACTCAGCGATATCACAAGTCGGATCGCGCTCGGTCCCCTGCTTTGGTTGTACCAATTATGAAGATGGGACAGATGAGACAGATAAGCTTGGTCAGGGGAGAAAGGATCGGAAGACGCGGGAAACCAGGCCAACCAAGCATTAGACGAAGATGGCTAAATCGGGGCATCTTATGTCTTGTGCGGTTGTGTGGTGTTCTAACACCGAGATTTCCAGTTCTGCTAAGTTTTTCAGGTTTTCTAATGAAAACAGGTAAGCACAAGTATTTCACTGTATTTTCTGAGCAGTTATTCATTTTGAATGAGTAAACCAGTTCTGTGCAAGCCTGAGTGGACTGACATAAGAGCAGTGTCGCTCGACTCATTTGTCATGACGGCAGCCCATCTGCTGCCGGTGAAATACTTGTAATGAAGGGCTTGTGCACGTGTTTGTTGGGCTATACATTTTGTTCACTTTTTACTTTGTCGACATGAACAGCCAAGGTCAAAGTAAAAAAAAAAAAAGACACAGCCATGATAGTTAATCATTTTCGCATTGGTTTAGATCTTCTGGAATCTATGTTCGCTAATTTTGTACAAATTCCGTTGTGAATTAAAATTGCTTCTGCAGATTGACACTTTTGCGCTGCGTGGGGTTCAGTCTTTTTCCAGTACGAAATGTGTGAATAAAATGAAAGCGTACGACATTTACTTGTGTTGAGTTTTGGCTGACTGGGAAATCGGCCAGCTTTAGTTGATCCACTTCACAACACACGAACAAAATTAACGAATGATGGTGCCAGGCAGTTGTTTTCTTTATGTTAGCCCCCACTGGTATCTGTGGACTAGTTGAATTGTAGCCCTAAACTTAACCACAAGTTAGGCATTTCAAAGCGACTACTTTCATGAAATGACGAAATGTAACATTTTAACAGCGAATATTGATAATTAACGACGATTTGCTATTTCATATTTCTCATTATAATTGCTTGGCACTGGTGTGTACGAGCGACGCCCCAGTGGTCTAAAACAATGAATAGAAGCTTGCAAGGTAAATACGGCAGAAAGAAAGCGCTTCCTAAACATGGTCCACTTCAGCGAGTTCTGCTTCGCGATTTGGCCAATGTCGCCGCGCGGCCAGCGGACCTGCAAGAGAGCACGAACACAGCATGTGAAGTGGAAAAGAAGGACTTCCGGGGCAACCATCCTCCTCCCGGCTGCACGCCCCCTCCCTCTACCTTCTGACCTCATCAGTGACGTCATGGATGCATTGTTTTCTTTGTGAATTATTTCCAGTTGGATATCCGGCATCCACCAGTAGTGGAAGCTGCGCTTCCGCCGCGTATCGGCATGGGACCGAGTATCCTATAAGGGAGATATAGGGAGTTTCCGCCCCCTGCTTGTATTGGCTCGCAAGTTTCGGTGGCGTTGTAGTCACGCAAAAACTCACGTGTGGCGCATACCCGCATTGCATATTCGGTCATGAGCCAGGGACAAGAAAGAAAAAAGGAAGGAAAGGAAGGAAGAAAGAAGGCAAGTGCGGGGAAAGCTGCGCCGGCGCCGGATCACGTGTCGCGCACAACCAATCCGAGTCGTTTGTTGTGTCGCGGGAAGGGAAAGGAAAGGGGGTTGGCGCGCGCTCCGCTGGGCTTCCCTCGCCTCAGGTCAGTTTCGGCGTCCGGATGGGAAGGCTTCGCGTGGTACGTTCCGTCGAGGAGCAGGCTGCGTTTGAGCAACGGCGCCGCGAACGCGCTCGGGAAAGGGCTCGTCGTCGACGTGACGATTCTAGCGTGAGGGCTTCCGAAGCCCAGGCAAAATGTCATTAAAGAGCTGCGGACCCCGAGTTGCGGGAGCGCGATGTTGAGGCCAAACGTCAGCGTCGTCTTGCCCTCGAGGAACCCGACAACGGTTGTGCACGCCTCGGCGACGCTAGCGCCAACTTCCCCGGTGCGACAGCCAGGTTTCAACGCGAGTTTCTCAACCGGAACTTCGGAGCCAGCTGCAGTGCGTGTGACCGGTTTTGGTTCGAGCACAACGTGGTACTCGCCCGCGACAAGGGAGGGGCTTTTGATTTTTTTTTTCTATTACTCAAAGTGGAAGCGCACTCACTCGCACTACTTTATCGGTTAATAGATGATGATGATCATCATCATCAGCCTATTTTTATGTCCACTGCAAGACGAAGGCCGCTCCCTGCAATATCCAATTACCCCTGTCTTGCGCTAGCTGATTCCAACTTGCAAATTTCCTAACTTCATCAACCCACCTAGTTTTCTGCCGTCCTCGACTGCGCTTACCTTCTCTCGGTATCCATTCTGTAACTCTAATGGTCCACCGGTTATCTATCCTACGCATTACATGGCCTGCCCAGCTCCATTTTTTTCTCTTAATGCCAATTAGAATATCGGTTATCCCCGTTTACTCTCTGATCCACACCGCTTTCTTCCCGTCTCTTAACGTAATTAAGAAAGACTTCAACGAGCCGTCGGGATTAACCCAGTAATAAACCGCGGGGCTGCACGTTTCAGCTTCGCTGGTTAACCATCTGTACGGAGTGCTTGGGCGGTGATTATTTTTGTTTGAATATATTAGTGCAAAGACAATAAGCAATCTTAAAAAGTTTTAAAAATAAACCTTTGTCATGAAGTTTCCCCTAGTGTTAATTAGACCTGCAGACGATAATTGCGAACTAACCAGAGCAAGTACGGAGGCTTTTCAAGATAGCATAAGTTAACATTGCCTGATTACTTTTGGATCGAGTGACGAAGTAAGCAGCGCTTGGGTACTTTTGTCTCGAGTGACAGTCCGCAAGCGTGCGACTTCTGTGTGTAACCCACGTTCACGAAGTGAAACGTCACTTTAATATTTTAATGTGCGAATTATTTTCAAAGTGAAACTTTCTTTGCCTAGCCTACCACGGGGTCACGTCCATCGACCCGACATTACCTCAGCGGAAATATTTCTGGATATGTATATTAGCAATGGCCTATATAGTAAGTACTATATGTAGCATGCAGTAATGGCAAAAGCAGACCAAATCAGGCTGGTGCTCGCAAACAAATATGCAGCTTTAGAACAGATAAATGAAGATAACATAAAGTCAATGAACGAAACCATGACTAGGCTGATTTCAGAAGCAGCAATTGAAGCGGGAGGTCAGGCCCCAAGGCAACCAGTAAGCTCTCCCAAGCAACAAAGGACCTAATAAAGAAACGACATAGCATGAAAATGTCCCACTCAAGAGACCAGACAGAATTCGCTGAACTGTCAGAACTGATCAACAAGAAGAAAATAAGGGATATTCGAAATTATAACGTGGGAAATATCGAAGAATCAGTAAAATATGGGCGTAGCATAAAATCAGTGAGTAGAAAACTGGGCACAGGACAAGGCAAGGTGTATGCACTGAAAGATAAGCAGGGTAATATCATGAGCAATTTCGATGACATAGTAAAAGCAGCAGAAGAATTCTATACCGCCCTTTACAGTACCCAGAGCAGCATCGCTACCTTCATTAGAAGTAGTGACGAACAGGATACAGAAGCTCCTTCTATATCTAGCGATAAACTTAGAAGGGCCTTGAAAGATATGACCAGGGGAAAAGCTGCTGGAGAAGATGGAATAACAGTCTATTTAATCAAGATGGAGGAGATATCATACTTGAAAAGCTTGCGGCCCTTTATGCGTAATGCCTCACGACTTCAAGTGTACCAGAAAGCTGGAAGAACGCCAACATTATACTAATCCATAAGAAGGCATATGTTAGAGAATTGAAAAATTATAGGCCCATTAGCCCATTGCTTTCAGATTGTATAAAATATTCACCAAAATAATTTCCAATAGAATCAGGGCAGCACTTGACGTCAGTCAACCAAGAGACCAGGCTGACTTCAGGAAGGGATATTCTACGATGAATCACATCCATGTCATCAATCAGGTAATCGAAAAATATGAGCAGTACAATCAACCACTCTATATGAGGTTCATAGATTATGAAAAGGCGTTCGATTCAGTAGAGATACCAGCAGTCATAGAGGCATTGCATAATCAAGGAGTACAGTAGGCATACGCGAATATCTTCGCAAATATCTACAAAGATTCCACAGCTACCTTGGTTCTCCACAAGAAAAGTAGCAAGTTGCCTATCAAGAAAGGGGTCAGGAGTGAGGATCAACGGCGCATATCTCGGCAGCCTTCGGTTTGCAGATGACATTGTCCTGTTCAGCAACAATGGGGACGAATTACAACAAATGATGACTCCCGCGTGCCCAGCATACTGACTGCCGCGTTCCTGGTCGCCATTACCAACTTAGCTGCGACACATATTGCTCGCCCACTATCCAGCGGCCGTGGCTCGCCCGTCTGACCGAACGCCGCCCGGCTGAACTTTTCGCTCGTGAGGTGCTTGTAGCGAAGCGAGTGCATTAGCTAACTCGGCAGTTGTCTACCAGCACCGACAGCTTTCCGCCAGACTAATGCACTGTACATCGGCTTCCAGAGCATACGTCAGCGCGCCAACGGCGTCGCCAAAGTTCGCACGCGAGACCTCTGACGGCGACAGCAGCCGTGTGTTCTCAAGTGCTCTCGAGCCGAAAGCGTACGGAATGCAGGCGTCGCTGACTTTTTTGAATACGGTCGTGTTTTTTGCGAATGAAATCAGTAAGAATATTTAGCGTCCGAACAATTGTCCTCAGCGGACAGCGAAAGACTGAAGCTCCTCGGCACGCTTGAGAACCACCACAGCGATGGCAGTTCGTGTCAGCAATGAAGTTGCGCTTAGATATTTATGGAAATTGCCTCTTTTAGGCTCAGATTTAGGAACTTGGAAAGGCCGTAAGTAGCATGGCACGTGGCTTGAACTTAATTTCGATTTGTGCACCAGGGGTGGTACAGTCACAAAAATGTTCTTACGCTGAAGCTGTTCGTAAGAGCAGGTGCCCACGAATTGTGAGGACGGACATATTAGAGGACGCGACTGGAGAGAGAGAGAGGAAAGGCAGGGAGGTTAACCAGAGGCGAGTTACCGGTTTGCTACCCTGCACTGGGGTGGGGAATGCAGGGGTTGGAAAGATGGCAAAGAGACAGAGAGAGGAAAAAAATAAAAAGAACGAAAAAACTGACAAACTAGCTCGCCAATGGCAAACAGCTCATAGGAGATAAAAGCCTTGGGACATTTTGATTCGTGTACATTTTGATTTGCTTACACGCCGCCAGACACTCCGGCGTATGTGAATACCAGAAAAACCAAATGGAAGAAAAGTGTTTCCTCACCTATCCAAAACTAATTACAGCTGGCGCATAGAGATAGTCACATTAGCGGCAGTGAGTGAGCTCAAAGGCTTGGTGAGCTAATTACATAACGCTTTCATATAATTTTTATCCCGCACTCGTGTTACAAAAGAAGAAGGCGGTTGATCTGGCTAAGAGGCTTAAGAGATTACAGAGAAAGCTTGAGCGAACCAAGCGAAAATTCAAAGTTTTCTTTTCAGAGACGAACGCTCACCCAGACGACAGGAGCTGTTACATGATCGAAGCTTTCATCAGGCGCGCTGTATGGCAAATATGTTCTCGCACTTTTGTGCCCGTTCGAATTTCACGCACATTACCGAGAAGGCTTAAGCACTGTCTTTCACGAAGCTGCTGGCGATTAGCAGCCAAGTGCCGCGAGCGGTAGACTGTTTTAATACCCAGATTATTACCAGCATTACTGTGTCCTGTTTGCGTGTCTGGCTTCCGACGAAGCGCACAGAATGAAATTGAATTTTTATACCAAGGACACTAACAAAAATGTGGGTCACTAAAGTTTGTTATCAGGCTGGCTGTTGCACGCACTTCTAGAATGTGGGGCAATCGAGACAAACCCTTGGTTGTTTGCCTCCCTTTGTGTTTGCTCTGCTTTAAAATGATTGATTAATTTCTAATTAAATAGTGAAAATGGGGAAGGTACTTAAGTATGAAAAAGCCACATCTCTTCGGACTGTTTGTTTCGA
This sequence comes from Dermacentor silvarum, assembly GCF_013339745.2. NCBI lineage: Eukaryota > Metazoa > Arthropoda > Arachnida > Ixodida > Ixodidae > Dermacentor > Dermacentor silvarum. Next base: position 20,649,154 of record NC_051157.2, read on the forward strand.
ACCAGCGTTCAAAGACGCAAAATATTTTGACGACGACGATGTCGACGACGACGACGACGACGACGACGACGACGACGACGACGACGACGACGACAACGACAACGACAACGACAACAACAACAACAACAACAACAACAACAACATTGGAAAGCTTTATAGTCTTGGAGTACGAGGGTGGCTTCTTCGTAGGATTTCAGATTTCCTGCGTCATTGCAGTGTCTTCATGATGGCTAACAACGGCGGCAGCATGCCATCTGAGCTGAAAGCGAGGGTGTCTCAAGAAAGCTTGTTAAATCCTACACTTTTTAGCGCAGTGGTGCATCAATTGCCCAAGCTTCTGTCGACGTCAGTCCAGATATCAACGTATACAAACGATATTTGCCTTTGGTCGTCTAGCTACGACTGATGGGCTGAAGCACATGAACTTCATGGTATATATATATATATATATATATATATATATATATATATATATATATATATATATATATATATATAACATTGCGCTGTCTGACAGAATACGCTATAAGTGTTACAGTCGAAACGTCTAAGCGGTCACGAGTCGACCACCTCGGTCACTACAGTCCACAAGATTGTAGTGACTGTCGCACGGACGCATCACTTTCTTGGGATTACCCTGGAGCGAATGCTGATGTGAGGAGCTCATATATCCAATGCTGAAGAGCCGCGTTAATCGTACATTGAATGTTCTGCGATGCATCACAAGCACGAAATGGAGTGGCACGACGGAATCGCAATCAAAGCTTCAGATAGCTCTCCTAAGCAATCCCTCGCATATTAATTACCAGTTATGCAATGTCTACCTTAACAAACGCAGGCGAAACAACGTGTTAGCACGCAGACTGTATTTGTATCAGTTTACCGCGTTCAAACAACAATATTCTTAAGATCACAGAAGAAAAAGAACCGCCCATCAAAACTCTTCGCATTCAAGAACTATTCCATAAGGTGTAATGCTCAACCAGTTCGCGACAAACTTAAAAGAAGTAGACAAAGTGGTGACACTTTACGAGCTGATGAAGATGTATTTCAACTGTAACATCATTTTCTGCGTCCAGATAATAGACATCATCCTTGGCAGCTCATCACGCCATCTGTGACGTTAAGCATCACAGGAATCGAAAAGAAATAAATAATGTACTCCCCAGAAGCAAAGATTCTTACGCTTAAGCAAGCTAATTGATTTTAGGAGTTACGCATTCGTATTCACGGGCGGATTTACATCAAATGAGAGCTCGAGAACGTCTTTACATATTCCTGCGTATCAAGTATACAGCAGTTACCGACTACCCAATAGGATATCGACTACGGCAGCAGAGCTCGTTGGAATACTATTACAAGCCGTAAGACTTATGCCGAGACAGACTACAGTTGACACTGGATCATATGTTCCTACTTTGGAGGGCCTTAAAATCTGATAGGGGAATGTTGTTTTTATATAGATGACGCCATGCTGTATGGAATTATAAAAACGTTAACCATCGCTTCTTTTGCTGGTCATCAGGCCTGTTTTCAGCCTCTACCAAGCCACGTCGGGAGCGTAGAAAATGAGTAGACAGACACATTAGCTACTGCAGTGTAGCAAACACATTAAATACCCTTACAGCCGTAACATTTTCTGTATCAGATGATAAGAACGTTCTTCGCACACTGCGGTACAAGATTTGAAATGACACGTCGTTCGACGAAAGGCATAGTATTCACTCTATTCCTGCGATTTTAGCCGAACCAAAAGATTGACTACACGTTCGACGCGCTCCTCCATCTTCCAGGCTAGATGTAGCTTATACGCCTCACTTCTTGTGTCACATCAAAAAAAGAATGTATCCACAACATAGTTTCTGTGAGAACTCCAACGCTTCACTGGAGCATATTATCATAGAATGTCCGTTTGATCATTTTTTCACAGACGTCCTCTCAAAGTGAGCATAGTGATTTGACCGTGGTCATGCCCCGAGAGGCGTTCCCTGAGTGCCGTAGCCTATAGGCCTTACTTCTTGTGTCACATCAAAAGAAGGATATGCCCACAATGTAGTTTCTGTGAGAACTCCAACGCTTCAGTGGAGCATATTATCATAGAATGTCCGTTTGATCATTTTTTCACAGACGTCCTCTCAAAGTGAGCATAGTGCTTTGACCGTGGTCATGCCCCGAGAGGCATTTTCTGGGCGCCCTGCGCAATATTTTAGCGGATGCTAATCTTATGGACTACCTTAAGTGAAATTACGTATTTGTATCTTCTCTACATTGTTCTTCTTTTTTAACGGGCTAATGTCATGGCCGTCTTGTCATTATATGCTTATCCGGGAAAATATTTCTGCGGATTCATTTACTCCTTTGTGATGGTGACGATCCTATAGGTGCCGGACTTTGCTTTTCTGTGATGGTGCCCGTAGAGACACTCTTTATGTGCTTGTGATGTGTTCGGGTGTGTATAGTGCTTGGGCGCTATCATCATCATCAGCCTATACTTATGTCCACTGCAGGATGAAGGCAATGATCTCCTGTGATCTCCAATTACCCCTTGTCTTGCGCTAGCTGATTCAAACTTGCGCCTGCAAATTTTCTAACTTCATCACCCCACCTAGTTTTCTGCCGTACTCGACTGCGCTTTTCTTCTCTTGGTATCCATTCTGTAACTCTAATGGTCCACCGGTTATCCATCCTACGCATTACATGGCCTGCCCAGCTCCAGTTTTTCCGCTTAATGTCAACTAGAATATCAGCTATCCCCGTTTGTTCTCTGATCCACACCGCTCTCTTCTTGTCTCTTAACATTAGGCATAACATTTTTCGTTCCATCGCTCTTTGTGCGGTCCTTAATTTGTTCTCGAGCTTTTTTGTAAACCTCCAAGTTTCTGCCCCCTATGTTAGCACCGGTAGAATGCAATGATTGTACACTTTTCGTTTCAACGACAGTGCTAAACTCCCAGTCAGGATTTGGTAATGCCTGCCGTATGCACTCCAACCCAATTTTATTCTTCTGTAAATTTCTTTCTCGTGATCAGGGTCCCCTGTGAGTAATTGACCTAGATAAACGTACTCCTTTACAGACTCTAGAGGCTGACTGGCGATCCTGAATTCTTGTTCCCTTGCCAGGTTATTGAACATTATGTTTGTCTTCTGCATAATAATCTTCAACCCCACTCTTAAACTTTCTCGGTTAAGATCCTCAATAATTTGCTGCTTTCGTCCCCATTGTCGCTGAATAGGACAATGTCATCTGCAAACCGAAGCTTGCTGAGATATTCGCCGTTGATCCTCACTCCTAAGCCTTCCTAGTCTAAGAGCTTGAATACTTCTTCTAAAAATGAAGTGAATAAACTTGGAGAGATTGTGTCTCCTTGCCTGACCCCTTTGTTGATAGGTATCTTCCTACTTTTCTTGTGGAGAACAAAGGTAACTGTGGAATCCTTGTAGATATTTGCCACGATATTCACATATGCCTCCTGCACTCCTTGATTATGCAATTCCTCTATGACTGCTGCTATCTCTACTGAATCAAATGCTTTTTCATAATCTATGAAAGCCATATAGAGAGGTTGATTGTACTCCGCAGATTTCTCTATTACCTGATTGATGACATGGATATGATCCATCGTAGAATATCCCTTCCGGAAGCCAGCCTGTTCTCTTGGTTGGCTGAAGTCAAGTGTTGCTCTGATTCTATTGGAAATTAACTTGGTGAATATTTTATACCATACTCAAAGCAAGCTAATGGATCAATACTTCTTCAATTCTTTAACGTCTCCCTTCTTATGAATGAGTATAATGTTGGCGTTCTTCCAGCTTTCTGGCACACTTGAAATCGTGAGGCATTGCGTATAAAGGGCCGCAAGCTTTTCAAGCATGATATCTCCTCAATCTTTGATTAAATCGACTGTTATTCCATCTTTCCCAGCAGATTTCTTCCTGGTCATGTCTTTCAACACCCGTCTAACTTCATCGCTAGTTATAGAAGGAGCCTCTGTATCATGTTCATCACTACGTCGAATGATAGTAGCTTGGCTGCTCTGGTACAGGATAACATAGAATTCTTCCGCTGCTTTTCCTATGTCATCGAAATTGCTGATGATATTACCCTGCTTTTCTTTCAGTGCATACATCTTGCCTTCTCCTATGCGAAGCTTTCTTCTTACTGATTTAATGCTGCGTCCACATTTTACGGCTTCCTCAATCTTTCCCATGTTATAACTTTGCATATCCCTTATACTTTCTTCGTGTTGATCAGTTTTGACAGTTCAGCGAATTCTATCTGATCTCTCGAGTTTAACACTTTCGTGTTTTGCCGTTTCTTTATTAGGTCCTTTGTTACTTGAGAGAGCTTACGTACTGGTTGCCTTGGTGCCTTACCTCCCACTTCAATTGATGCTTCTGAGATCAGCTTCATTCATTACCTCTATGTTGTCTTCATCTTCCTGTTCTAAAGCTTGCGTATTTGCTTGCGAGCACCAGCCTGAATTGGTCTGCTTTTACCCTCACTGCGTCTAGGTTGGCCTGTTTCTTCTTGACTACTTTTATTCTCTCTTCAAGTTGAGAGAAATTCTAGACCTCACCAACCTATGGTCACTGCACTTTATCCTACCTAACACTTCCACATCCCGCACTGTGTTGGGATCGGCAGAAAGTATGAAATCTATTCCATTCCTTGTTTCTCCATTAGGGCTTTCCCTGGTCCACTTCCTGTTGTTGCGCTTCCTGAAGAAATTATTCATTATTCGGAGCCTATTCCTTTCCGAGAATTTTACCAGCATCTCTCCTCTAGCATTCCTAGAATCGATGCCATAGTTGCGAATTGCTTGCTCACCAGCCTGCTTTTTCCCCACTTTTGCATTGAAGTCGCCCATGACTACAGTATACCAATTTGCGCCTTTCTCATCGCTAATTCAACATCTTCATAAAACTGTTCTATTTCTTCATCATCGTGACCTGAGGTTGGGGCGTAGGCTTGTACTACCTTCAATCTATACCTCCTACTCAGCTTTATTACGACGACTGCTACCCTCTCATTTATGCTGTAGAGTTCATCAATGTTGCCCGTTATGTCCTTATGGACTAGAAATCCTACTGCAAATTCTCTATTGTCTGGAAGACCTCTGTAGCAGAGGACATGGCTGTTGGTCAGCACTGCATAAGCCTCATCAGTTCTTCTTACCTCACGAAGGCCAATAATATCCCAGGCAATACCTAATAATTCTTCAAATAGCCCTGCTAAGCTAGCCTCACTCCATAGGGTGCACGTGTTGAACGTTGCCAGGTTCAGCTTCCAGTGGCGGCCTGTCGGGACCCAGAGCTATAACGCTATAACGTAAAGCTATTCCAAATCTTCCTATTCCATTTCTGCAATCAGCCCTCCATGATTCGTCAAAAATTTTTCGGGCCACCCCAATTTCGCTTGTCTGTCACGCGACTTCACGCAAACCGTGAGAACATGCCATCTGCTATGACGTGTGCACACGGGTTGTGCACGATTAGACCGAACAAAAGATAAATAATTATTTCTGATTCTACGCCTTTTTCGCCATTATACCTACGCTATTGGTCAAAAGTTTTCGGGCTACGCTCACTTCGCCTGTCTGTCTGTCTGTCACGCGACCTCACAAAACCACGAAATCTCACTTCTTCCAAATGACGTGTGCATATTAAAGATGCATTAATATGCCGCAAGAAACTGAAATTTCTTTAATTTCTTTGGGATAGCCGACGACTGCCCCGCTCCGAAAGAAATAGAAGATCGCTGCCCGCCGATCACTCTGGCAGTGGCTACTCGGAGCTGCCGCGGAGAATGGATTTATTTGCGTATGATAAAAAAAAAATTGCGTGGCAGTACAACGTTGTCGAGCCTTTTCGACACGTATGCGACATCACTCTGCGAACTCTTCTTCGCTGAGGATCCGATTTAGGCACATGTTTATCCTTTCGTTGCATGCCGCTGCGATTTTGGAGAAGCCAGCGCAAGCTAAGTAAGGGGAAGCGGGCCAATCTCAGACGCCGACAACACACTCCTCATCCGGTTATCTACTTTCACTGCGCAAACTCGGCACCACCGAAGCCCTCTTCGCTTCTGCTTGTTCCTCGGCTCTTGTCAGCCAATCGGATAAGAAGAACCTGTCAAGGTAGGCAATGCTATGCGCTTTGAAAGCAAACAAATGTGGCCTCCTGTACACGAGGAGAGCGTTTGATTGGGCTGTTCAAACAACTCTGCGAGTCACCGCCCGATGGTTTCGTCGGCGGTTACGTGAATTGGCCGTCACGAGATTAGAATAAACACAGATTGGAATTGTTTTATGTTATAGAGCTCCTTGATGCTATTTTCACATTGATTTTCCTTTTTATTGTTTCTTGAGTAACCAGTTTGAGATTTTTAGATAGTCAGCTCTAACGTAGCCAACGTTCCCATGTTTCTACTTCTAAAATAAGGAAATAAACAATGAAACGGCACATGTTTGCGAGCATTTCGAGGTTATCAATAATACCTGTATCATTCAAGGAAGAGCAAACGAGTCTTCGACTTTCGATATCAATATTTGGGTGTCATTCTGTACAACACAATTTCTGGAAAGATGCCTTAGATAGAATCGGACAACCCGAAGCTTTCAGAGGCAAAAAAAGTCCGCGAGAAGTGAGGACAGGAAAATAAACTGAAAGCGGATGATTCGCTGTGAGCTCGTGGTCAGAAAGACATGCGTGTAAACATCATGGTGTCACTGAAATCAATTATGTTGTATTTTTTTCACTCTAGTTTCCATTCTTATTAAGTGTACAGCTACTTATAGATTATTGCTAGCCTCAAAGAACAGTCGTGGCCATGCACTGCTAGAGCTGTGTCAACAGCTGCTAGCTGAAAGCGAGATCCTTGACATTCAACACTCCGACTTGTATGTTACGGACAGATTAAAAGTCGCTGCTACAGCAAGAACAAAGTAAGTAAATGTCGCGCTAACATTACTTTTATTACATCCACTGTAAGTGGCAGCCGTCTGGTCATTTAATCTACTTGGAACTAAGGCTACAGGAAGATGGATTCAGCTTCAGTAAATGTGCTTTCTAAATGAAAGTTTTATCTCGTTATCGAGTACTCACATTGAAAATCCGCAGCATCAAATATTGACGCCGAAATGGGAGCCCTACAGGGACAACTCCGAAAGCTACGGCTAAGGCATCCTTTTTCTCTTCTATATTTTTTTTTTCGTGTACAACGACAGCTGAGTTCCGTCAGCACTTGCGACGACAGAAACGCAGAACATTAAACAAAAGTCGACCAGACAGCACACTACTCAATCCGACTCAATCACGAAAGTGCGTCAGTATCGAACGGGTCCCGGTCAATCCTTTAACGTCGAACCCCGGCAGTAACCACGCAACCGTATGTGTCCATCGATATGTGAATGTTTCTAAAGCAGCGACCATGCAGGCGTCTGCTTTTATCAATTTCGCAACCAAACTGTGATCCACACTTTGAGAAAATATTGCACGAGTCTGTTCAGGCCTTCCATTATCCTACGTCAGAAACAGGTGCCTTCCGCGAAGAAAAGCGAAAAAAACATTGCGCAATCTCAACCCGTGCAATGCGTCTGAAGCAAGATTTTCTTTCTTTGTTTGTTTTTGTTTGTTTTAATGACGGTGTTGTTTACTGCATGAATAATGAGCAGAACCACATGCACTATGCAAAATGTTCTGTTCTCTCTTACCTGCTTGTACATGCCCTAAATAGATAGCAATATTCAAACTTTTATGTTACAAAACTTACAATATTGTGTTAGTTCTGAGTACGCTACTTGTTTTGTCACCCTTTTCTTCGTGTGTTTTCTGTACCAACAGGTCACCATTCAATCTCTCTGTTTTTGTCCCGTGGCACCAAGCACTCCAGACCGCACTCACATGGCTCTGAAATTCGAGCGCCAATCCACGAAGCGGAGACCGATCATCGATTGCAATCAACGCGCAGGCGGCTATTAGCGACTCGGCAAATAATAGTCAAGGAGACGGCTTGTTCAAATCGATCGCTCTTCGCTCTATAGACACAGTGCCACGTTATACAGCTACCATGAGTACGATTTAGGTTTCAGCTCTCATTGGGAAAGGCTATACATTGCAGGGGTGACGATGGATGGCGATGGGGGTTTGAAAGGGAAGGCAAACAGGAAAGCGGGAACAGGGTTACGTGCAAACATGCGGAGACCTCGGAACGCCAGAGTCTCTTTATAGGATGGAGGCCGAATTATGGAGCCTACATGCAACGCTGTAGGCTCCCTATAGGCCGAATAAACCGCAAGCGCCGGCTGGCGACCGCGAGTAGAAACAAGTTTTCGGCGCCATATTCAAGTTGCGCATGGGAGGAGCCTAGCCTCTCGACGTGGCCGATGACAGTAGTGAATACGTTTTATTGAATAGAAATAGGCACCACCGTCCTTCTTATACAAAAATGAAGGGACGAGTTACGGAGAGTGTCGAGCTGTAACATCGGGAGGGCAGGAAAGTTTGGCGAGTCGATAAACATTCATCTTTACACATTACCACCCCTCATGTCTATTTCATGCCAGCCATCGAGACGGATCTCTGACGTCTAATATGTCGCGATTCAATAATTTTAGTGTATGCGGCAAAGATTATACTGAGTGGTGCAGGGATTTTTTCTTTCCAATAACCCCTAATTTTAAAATGCCCTGATAGTTCAGATCACAGAAGGCCAACGAACAAGGACGCCAAGGATAACATAGGGGAAATTATATTTGTACTTACGAATTGAATTAAAGAAATGATAAATTAATGGAAATGAAAGTGACTTAAAAAACAACTTGCCGCAGGTGGGGAACGATCCCCGTCTTCGCATTATGCGTGCGATGCTCTTACCAATTTAGCTACCGCGGCGCCGTTTTCCCGCCCACTTTCTGGGGTATTTATGCTTTACTACTACGACTAACCCTGGAAGTGTTAGCCAACGCCACCACTCGCAAACCTTGGCGGTAGATGTGGAACATTCTTTCTGCCGCAGGCGTCAAGAGTACGCGATCTTTCCGGGTGAAGACAACTGGTCAATAAATCCGCACATGCTACCTGAAGGCATCAATGTTGCCGGATTCGAGACCCTCGTTATGTAACGAGGCCTCGTTATGTCCGGCAACATTGATGCCTTCAGGTAGCATGTGTGGGTTCATTGACCAGTTGCCTTCAGCCAAAAAGATCACGCACTCGTTACATAACGAGGGTCTCGAATCCGGCAACATTGATGCCTTCAGGTAGCATGTGCTATCTTTATTTTTTAAATGGGAACTGCCGCACAATATAAGTAAGCTGTGATCAATATCTTGAAAACCGCAAGTACTGAACCGCTTCAGTGATTCCTATGCGTGGATAATAAAACGAGCATTTCTGATTACAATTAAATGACCAGGATCTCTTGGAGAAAAGCCAATAAAGTGAGGTGGGGAGAAAAGAATGGGTGAGGAGGGAAAGGGGGGTGTGGAATTGAAGGTGGAATCAGACAGAGTTGCAATGGTAGAGTAAGTTTATCCTACGGTTCATTTTTAGAGATTAATTATGATGCCAGTATACCTGAACATAAAGCTTCTACAGCAGATTTCTATTTTAGTGTGCCAGTATTTCTCCGTCAGAGAACGCAATGAGGGAGATATATCTTCCTGTTTGCGAGCACTATAGATTCAGATTTATTTCTGATTTGGCAAACGAGCGCTGCGCTCCCGCTCTGCAATGGCTGTCAATCATGGCTGAAAAACAACAGAAATTCTTTTGTTAGCAAAGTTTGTGTTCGTGCAAATGGCCACAGTTCTTCAGCCATGTTTTAGGCAGCAATAAGAGCACATTTTCTCCTTGTAAATAGTAGTATTCAACGTCACTGCCTGCCAGTGCTGCCAACCTTCAAAGCCAATTTTCCACTAACTTGGATTTTAAAATATCCTATTTAAACTTGGATTTTAAGATATCCCTAGATTTTTACGAAATGTGGTTGTTAATTAGTAAAACTTGCTGCTGGCCTAGTTGGTACATGATAACTGGTGTGAAATAGACGTGCAACAACCATGGAAGGAAGACGATAAAGAAAAGGGCATTCTCGTCTTACTTCCGTGGTTGCTGCGCGTGTATTTCACACCACTAACCGGTTGTTAATTAGTTTGTCAACACGATTTCTAAAGAGATAGATGTTTGTTTGTACTATGAAAATAGACTACAAATTTATTAGTCAAATTTTATTTCTAAGACCGATTTCAATTACTCAAACAATGAAGTCACTTGACTCAAACCGCAGTGATGTCGCAGCACAAGTTCTGCTAAAAACGCAGCCTCCTGCTTAAGCCATATTTAGAGAAGACTTCAGCACGATTACACTTTGTTTTGTTGTTGTGCAAATTTCTTTTACACATAGAGCAAAGTGCAAAGATTACACGTAACCTTATTCTAGTTGTAAGTAAGTTGGGCGCCGGACCTCCCTCATAGAATGTGACCGTATCGAAACAGTGTGCCACTTCACGACACCAATGTAAAGGATGTGAATAAGATTTTTTTTTTTTTTGCGCATGCCGTGTGCTGACACAGCACCGCCACATTTGCAAGCTTGCATACCATTTGCAGAGAAGCACGCAGATACACGGCCAATCTATCTTTCCTCCAAAGCAAAACTCGCCCAAACACAAGACCACTGGGGCTCTGCCCAAGGTTGTTTCGCCCATGCATGGGCAGTTCCCGGTAAATTGTTCACGCCTGCATAGTCAGCGGTTTAGCGCCACGGTCGCATAGTGGTGCGCGGCGCTAGGCATATGTGTCACCTAACGCCCAGATTCGCCCATGCTGCTTAGTTTGGTGCTGCAGCATATGTTCGTTTCACCGGTTAGAGATAAATAGTTCATTCAGAGTGCGCAGACATCGATAGCTAATTCTCATGCAGATTGTGCGCATGCTAGAGCTGTGTACGGCAAAATCGCGGTAGTAGAACTTGGCGAGATGCGTTCACTGCGCTGCAGTATGATTGAAAGTCCTACTTCGCATTTAATGCGAAGGTAATTTGAGGGGAATGAAATCAAAAGAGGTCGTTCTGTCAACAGTTCCGTTGTCTCAATGTCCTAGCTTCCTTATACCTGGATAGATTTCCCTGTTTCCCTAAACAATCTTTAAAATCTCTAGATCTAAGGAAGGGGGAGGAGGAGGAGAGAAAGAGAGAAGGCAGGGATGTTAACGAGAAATAAGGAAATTTCGCTAGAGTTGGCAGCACTGCTGCCAGCGTTTCAGTGCTATACAGCCGCAGGCTCATCTAGAAGACGCCGACTTCGAGCTGTATTCTAAGCGGGCGCTGCAAAGAAGTCTAAAAAAATTGGAGGACGCTTAAGCTTCGCCTTTAAGAGTGGAACGCTATAGTGTTATCGGGCCCCGTTTGCATCGCATTTTTCTTTCAGTGGGCTTCACTGGAACAAAGAACGTGGGAAAGCCAGCTTACAAAGACCAAGCTTACACCGATCCCCTTAAAGTCGGCTTCACTTTTAAACAGAAATGTATGCTGGGAAGACGTTTTTCCAGGGGCAATATAAGTCGTCCTATATTAAAATGTGAAGGCCCTAGCACTTTTTTTTATTATTTTATTAATTGTTTGCTATTTCCCCGACGCGCGCGCGTATCCAAAACGCATTAGGCAGTCGAAGTCCCAATTCGACCTGCCGAAGATGCGAGCGCCAGCCATCTGGATAGCATTTTTGCAAGTAAACTACCCGAGCGCGCAGTTGTTGGTATGGTAGAAATGCTGGAAAAGGCGTTTGTGTTAGAGTTTATTCGTAACATAATTATGTTTTCTCGTACATTCAAATTACAATCCGACGTCACCATGTCTGTAGGTTGTGGTTAAGTTGTACTTTACCATTTTTCGGACAGAACTCAGTGAGAAATTTAATTTTTGTTCACCAAAACCTTGCACCGCGTGAAGGGCCTGCGTGGTCGGGGTGGTTGGGGATGATTTTCTCCTCCACGTACGCCGACATCCACGCCAACGCCGGCGCCGACGCCGACGCCTGATTTTCTGCGATACGGGGCCCTTAACGCTATCGCGTTAAAATGCGACGCATCGCTATCGTGACACCGGCACAACTGCCACGAAAGCGGAACGTATCCCAACTGAATCGGAATATTTCGGGCAGTATTTTCTTACAATTCGTTTTATTTTACGTTGTTTTTGCTCTTAGATAGATTTAACTGGTGCATTAGGTAGAGAGACTGGGAAAATAGGCTTTATGCTACACCATTTCATTGTTGCAATGAATTTAACGCACTTCGAGTCATGAAAAATTACTTTTGTTATTGGTTCTCTCGTGCCCTTGATATTACCGGGATATACCAATGGGCGGTGCGGGTTATGAGAAATGAACAGACTCCGAAGGAAAGAATCTTTGCAAAATACAGCACCTGGGGCGGTATTCTGTAAGAGTCCATTTAGTGGACTGTCCATCTCGGCTGTCGCTGATTGGCTGCTGCTTCAGGAACAGGAAGGAGACTGGCTTGCACCTTCCTGCTCGTGAAACAGCAACCAATGGTGACAGCCGAAGTGGACAGTCCACTAAATTGACTCTTACAGAATACCACCCCTGGTCACTCTTGGTGAGCGCTCCTTGCTGTGACACGTCACAGACTGCGCTGCAGAGAGTATCTGTATCTAAAAGCGCGAGTAACGCCGCCCAACATAATTACTCGGTGTATCTAACCAGCTCAGTATACCCAACCGTAAAGACCTAAGCTTCTTAGCTTGCCGTAGCCTGGCTTACGAAGTCCGTATACGATATTTGCTGATGTGGTTGTAGGAAAAGCTCGAAAGATAAGGCGAGGCAAGAGAAGGGTTGGGGTGTGCTTTCACGGCCATTTTAAAGCGAATAGCTTTCTTTAACTATTTCGCCCGTTTTAGTGGTCGGTGGTCGGTCGGTGGTTAATGGTCGATGACAAGTGGTCGGAATTTCACCGATGTTACAAAAGCACCAATGCAAATTGCATGGCATGCTCTCGCTCAACAAAGTTGCGATAAGGCCAACTGTAAACATATCAGATTAAAAAAAGAAACCTTCAGTGCGAACTTTGCTCTCACAAACTTACGATTTCTAGATATCACATTTGCAACGGTAAAATAAATATTTCGTCAAATTTTCACCAAACAGCCAGCGCTGTTGCGGAGCTTGTGAAAATAGGCAATGGGCTCAAATGAGAAAGTAGAATTTTGGCTTACTTGCAGTCATACCTTCGTAACATTGTCTGTTAAGCGTAACAGAGTTGTGCGTGTAAGCCAGTAGCCGACCTGCCGGAATGTGCTGTCACGCGCGAGCTATTGGACGTCCGGAAATTCAGATGCTGTGGTAGAGCGCTCGCGTAGGGCAGCCTACGCCCGCTGTGGCGACTGCAGGCTCCAGCTCCGCTCCAGATGTATACCGAATTATGACTCTGTTCTCTACGGAATTTAAAAAAAAAATGAACCCACAAACGCTAGTTAAATGGCATCCCAGCAACAACTATATGTCTTCAAGCGCATCAATCCTTTAACAAAGCGAACAGCCTTCTAGAAGCGTTCGGCTGTTCGCTTACATGGATAATCATCGCCGCTGGTATCTGCACTTTTTTTTGTGTTACCTGCCACAGCGTCTGCAGGCCAGGCACTTCGGGTCAAGGAGGTATTTGTCTCCGCTCCCCCACCCATTCCACATTTAATGCCACTATTGTCTCCCTTCAGAACCGGCCCTATTAAAACCAGTGGTGAGCTTAAACTATGCGTAAAACAAAGACTAATTAATCTCATATCAAGTCACTATGCAAAATATGAGGCTGTAGCGCCCGAGTGCCTGTCACAGGAACATCCTGCAAAAGAAGAAAGAGCAAGTCTCAACCACGGTCTTGACCAGCTATAGCCGAGACCGGCAAGGCACTCAGACAAAATCAATTCTTGCCTTTACACTTCTGTTCTTACGTATTTCTCTTTCTTTATTATGTTTACCGTGGCTATTCTGAGAGGTCGTGCTCTAAATGATTTGATAGGTACGACAAAAAAGTCGCTTTGTAAACGCAGCATTAATCAGAATTAAATAAGTATCAGCCAACATAAATGCTTGTTTCACGAAGTTGAAATTGTTCGGTGGCATTGGGCTTGTATACTGCCACCTATAAGAACGCCCGGCCAGGGTAGTCTGTTGAGCTGTTGAGAAAAGTGCGCATTAAGGCGAGCAAAAAACAAACTTAGTTCTGCTCTCAAGTTGCTGGTATTTTCTGGGCGATGTCAAAGTAATAAATTTTGGAAGGTTGTTTCATACTTGATAGCAGGTGCTGGCGATGGGGTGCAGTTGTGAATACCTTTGGCTAGGGAGGTACAAGGTTCAGAGGTGCAAGGTACAAAGTACAAGGTACAAGGTACAGGGAGGTTCAAGAGGTACAGGCCTGCCGACAGCAGAAAATAACGGTAAAGCTCGCGGGCAATAAACCAAACTGCTAATTGTTGTACAGACTTGGTTACCTTTAATGTCTCACAGGGGCACCAAATAACAGTGGCAGGTTCCAGTGGACGAAACATTGTCTTTTAAAGTGCATCTTTTTTAACCTTTGCGTATTCGCGTTAGTCTTCTTCGTAAGCACCCAAGTTTCTCTAATGTTTTCGTGTTTGGTATAGGCTCAGATCTTCAGTTTCCATCAGATCTTCAGTGTACAATAAACATTTTTTTCTCTCTCTCGAATCAGATTCAGATTTAACTTGATTTCTATAAAGTTAAACCTTCAGTTAGATCAGTAAATGGTAGCGTTGCCGTCTGTTACTTCTGGGATATTTTCAAGGTAGGGAGATTATTATCGGATTTCTGGCTCGCGGAATCGCGTGCGCACCGAAACCCAGCTGCTTCAATGCTACAGCGACCAATAACAGACGCTGTACGAAGGCAAGAGGTAAGCAGAAGCAGGAAAGATAATTGTAGAGCGAAAGGAAACATGGTAATCAATGGGAGGCCGGCTTGAATAGGGACCAGGCGAGCTACTTTGCGTTGTGTCTAGGTTAGTCAGATGACTCACCGAAAGGTGTTTAGCTGAGTTAGATACAAGAAAAATGGGGCACTCAGGTTAGGGTGTGAGGGAAAAAAAGAACTCCGAACGAACGCCAGTAACGACAGTCAGCTGCAAAAAATGAGCTGAATTTAAAACAGTTTTAAAATTTAGGAAGTATGACCGAAGGTAACGTAACACCTAAGAATGGCGAGATAAAAAATTACCAAGGACACAATTCTCAAAGAAGAAGATGATGAAAGGAAGCATGAATGTTACAACCATTGTAGCATGGACGGGAGTAGTTGTATTAGTGAGGCAATTGAAAAACTCAATTTCTGTTATAAGCCACTTTTTTTAATGTTCAGTTTGCCGCACTTTGTGAAATATTACTGCTGAAGTTGAAGGTGAAGTTGAATATTTATTCATTTTGAACTGCGCTGAGTGAAATTAATCACTGGCAAGTAACAAAAATAGACACACCAGGTAGGACGAGAAAGCGTATTTAATGAATCAAAATGAATGAGCGCCACCCAACTCCTGGCTTTACTCAAAACTTATTCGTTTTTTCCACCTATGCATCAGTGGGTACATTTATACATACCACGCAGAAAGAGTTCCCAGAGTAAAACACTGTGGACAGGCAGCTCACAGTAAATTACGAAAAATAACAATACTGAAAAACAGCAAAAATGAAAATGACAAATCACGCTTGCTCGCTCAGGGGTTCAGGTTCTAAATCCAGGCTGTTTTTTCTTCTCGAACTTCTGTGAATGATGGCCGAAATGTATTTGACTACGATTGTAACTTCATAGCGTATTGTGTTTCGCAACATATATCAAAGCCTCGATGGGCAACGATACTTCTGCCACTGATAAAGGAAAATAAATGCGCAACGTGTGGATGCAATTGGGCTTCTAAAACAGGCGCGCAGGCGATTGAGCCGCAAGGGCTTCTTTTTTATTAATTTAAATGCCTGAAACAACGCAGCAATGCAAGCACAGTGTTACATGCACACCTGTTCAAGCTCATATACGTATGCTTTATAAAAAAACACCCATTCTCATGAGTGCTCCTGAAGAATGCGCACAACGTACTGTGGATACGACGTACGTAGTTTCATGAAAATATAAGTTCGTAGACTGCGTCAACTTGTCAACCACGACATTCGATTCTCGTCTGTAGTGTTCTGTGCTCTGTGTGGGGCTTCCTTTTTTCCTTCCTTTCTTTTTT
The DNA here is from genome assembly GCF_013339745.2 of Dermacentor silvarum. Lineage (NCBI taxonomy): Eukaryota > Metazoa > Arthropoda > Arachnida > Ixodida > Ixodidae > Dermacentor > Dermacentor silvarum. The sequence goes on from NC_051157.2 coordinate 20,665,408, forward strand.
CTTCTTCCTATTTTCTATTTTTTTACCTCCTTTTCAAGAGGGCGGGCGTAATGTCTCTTTTAGGAGACGATTGTTAACGCGCTTCTTCTTGTGGCTGCGTATGTGTGATGCTTATATATTGCTTGTTTACATGATTAAAAATAATCATACATACATACATTTACAAAGACTGCGTTCTTCCATGTTTTCTTTCGCATTTCATCGCCAAAAATGAAGACGCGCAATGTCGCCAAACTTTTGCTGCTTTTAGTTGATCATATGGCACGGAGAACCACAGAATCTATTGTAGTATAATGATGGGACGTCCGTTTTCATTGACTGGCGCGACATAGAATGAGAGAACAAGAAAGGTGAGAAAAACTAAGACAGGAAGGTTAACCAGACAATATTTCCGTTTGGCGACCCTGTACTACACTGTACTGTACTGTAATGTACTGTAATGTATTTTACTATACTGTACTTTACTGTACTGTACAGTACTGTACTGGGGAAGGGAAGAAGGAGGAGAAAAAATAGAGGGAAAACATTTTGTGGCGTTATTTACCTCTGTGTGAGACACTGTAACACAAAGTTTCAGACAGTGTGACAATGTGACGGACTATGCGTGACAGCGCTTTAACTTCGCGTGACACTAACGTATCAATGAGAACTACTGCGCCAGTGAAGCTGCACGATTTACGCACAACAGCGATCCACGCGTTTTGTTTGCTTTGCTTTGCTTGCTTAGTTTGCTTTGCTAGATAGATAGATAGATAGATAGATAGATAGATAGATAGATAGATAGATAGATAGATAGATAGATAGATAGATAGATAGATAGATAGATAGATAGATAGATAGATAGATGATTGATTGATTGATTGATTGATTGATTGATTTGATTTGATTTGATTCATGCGTGGATGAAGGAGGGATATCCGGATGACCTAACCCCCCCCCCCCCCCTTTAAAGTTGGTGAGCGCAGCGCCAGCTACGCCCATGACAAACTCATGCAGTCATTCTTCCCAGCTGTCATTGTTATTTTGCCCTGGAGAGACAAGAAAGGTTTAATAACTATTAAAGAGAACACGCCAGCACGTAAAAAAAGTAAGAAAGAAAAGTAAAAAAAAAACTCATCGTCGTCATCATCAATCGCCATCTAAAAGACAGAACCGCACCTCTTAAAACAACTTGGATCCGCGCCTGTTTTGACTCCGCTTTGGCGAATTGACGTAGCGGCTCTGTTGCGCTCGATGTCTCGCGAACATACTATCACCCTGTGGGACTCCATTGTTCTCACGAGCTATCGTCCGGACCTGCGCTGTGCTCTGACGACAGCGACCTCTCAAGGCTGAGTTTCGATGACGCGAACAGGTCACGCTTTGCCGTTTGTGGATCGGCGTTGCATTTACAAACTTGTATTGCAATTGCCGACACAACAACCTGTGAGACATACGACTGTGATGAGGCCCGACTACGCTTTTGTGCGGAGAGGTCAGTGCTGTGTAAGAAGCTTGATGGACAGGACAGTCGTCCCCTATTTGAACAGACGGTCAGTACTCACAAAGGTCGTCCTCGCAGAAGTCTATGAATGAACGCTTAGGCTTTGATTTCTGAGCGCTACAGGTCTGCTTGAGAGAAGTCAACAACGCTACCTGCTATGCTCCTGGATTTTGTGCACAGATTCATTGCGTTTTTCTAATTTCGCTCCCTGTCCTATTAAATACTTCCCTCCTTGTGTAGGTTAACCAACTGAAACTACCTGTGCTTTGCTTTCCTGCGTTTCCATACATCTTTCTTCTCATATTCACTTTATTGATTTTTAGTATAAATATATACCATGATGATAAATAAACGATAATGGACACATTTTAAGCGGTAGTCCATTAGAAAGTAAATAATACGCAGAAGAGAGCAAAAGGGCACAGGCCACTTACTATTAAATGTGAAGCATTTCTTGGCGAACATTTGCCACTTTGGCAGTATCTGTCTATCTATCTATCTATCTATCTATCTATCTATCTATCTATCTATCTATCTATCTATCTATCTATCTATCTATCTATCTATCTATCTATCTATCTATCTATCTATCTATCTATCTAGCCACCTACGTCTTGGTGCTCTCACGGTCGTTTCGATAACTTGATAGGTACCAAAATTGGTTTAGTATGACAAGAGCGTATGACGAACGTAAATGATAGGTTATGACATGAATGCCATAACATGCGTGTCATGTAGGTCACGAAACAGCTGCCTAAAATGGCAATGACCCAACGAAAACAGAATAACACTCAAAAACCACTGAAATGGGTTCGGGCGTGGGCACTAAGTGAAGGAAACATTAAAGGATGATGGTAGAAGTCATAGTCATGAGCATGACTCAACAAAAAATGACACTGACTTAGCGAAAAAAGAGTAACACTCAAAAACAACTGAAATGGGTTTTGACGTGGGTACTAAGTGAAGGAAACACTAAAGGATGATGGTAGAAGTCATGGTCATGAGCATGACTCAGCAAAAGTGACAATGACTCAGCAAAAAAATAACGCTAAAAAACCAATGGAATGGGTTCGGATGTGGTACTAAGGGAAGGAAACTACTAATTATTGATAGTCAAAGTCATAGTCATGAGCATGACTAAGGCTTTCGCCTTAAGGTCTCTTATGCGTAGCTAAAGGGACTCCTGAGGACTCATGACATGAATGTCGTGACATGCGTGTCATGTAGGTAATGAAGCAGCCACCTACGTCTTGGTGCTCTAATGGTCGTTTCGTTAGCTTCGTAGGCTCCCCGCACACTGCTTCGTATAACATCGACTCCCACAGGACGTGTGATCTGCCGGCTTTTTATTCTTGAGTTCTTCAAAAATCGCCGCTGGTAAGTAGCCCATCTTAAGCCTAATTAATTGAGGTGGTGAACATTACTTTTTTGTAATTTTTTACTTGTACAAACATCACAGTGCGCAGTTGACCAATAGACGCAGCTGCACTAATCAACATTTTACTTGATTACTTAGTCGAGAAATTGAACCTGGACGTTGCTGAAATCCTGTTCCTTTGGCAATAAATCCTGAGACTTTACAACGCCACTGTTGAAGCATGGGACAAAAACATGTGCTACGAATTACCTGTACGTTGGAATTACACTAATTTTTGCAAAAAGCCTTCCTCTCGCACTTCGGTGCCAAACTATAAGTGAAATTTTAATTATTTTTGCGCCAGAAGTTTTCGATGGACATCTCAAAATTGGTACTTGTCTGAGCATTCCTTCTAAATAAAGAATTCTTGAGGTGTTACTAACATCAATATCTGTATTTCAAGGCAGTGCCTAAACTAAGTGATTGCTTAGAAACGCCATTTTGATAGCAAGTTGCACAATTGCGCTACATGCTACAGGCGTTTTTCCTTTACTTCCGTTCAAATACCAATAACAACAAACTGGCGTTATGGCATGCTTAGTTTATAGGCGTCGACAGATAGAAGGAGGCAAAGGCAGGGAGGTTAACCAGACGCACGTTCGGTTTGCTACCCTGGACTGTAAAGAGGGTATAGAGGACGAAAATAGAGACGGAGAAGGGGAGATAGAAAGAGCACTAGTTTCACGCATACATCAAGATGCACAGCAAGACCATTAAATGGTCCCCGAGACCTGTCGACTTGAGGTGCTGCAGTAATGCTCTCGTCATTTTCTGCGCTAGTGACGCGTATGACCATGGTCGAATACGGGTTTGAAATACGGGTGGATGCAACGACGTTCAGTTCGAGAGCTTTCGAACCAAACGCAAACCTGTTGGCTAAGGCTGAAAGAAGTGATAGCTGTGTCGCGAAACAGGCCGCAAGAAGGACCTCTAGAGGGCTTGTGTAATAACGGACACCGACCTCGAAAATAAGAATTGAAAAGAAAGAAAATACGTTCCGGCTCCCTTACGGTAGCCAATTTCACAACGGTTTACATCGCTGTTAACAAGGCTCCCGCACGGGAGCCGAAACTTCTCTGGTTTCTTTTCAACTTTTATTTTCGTGGTCAGTGTCCGTTATTACACAAGCCATGATTATCCCCGACTAGACGAGTCTTCGTAAAACCATAGATTTCATTCAAAAAGGACCTGTAATTACGGAATTTACATGATGCTTTGTGATGAATCTAGGCGAAAGTGTTAATTTTGGCAACTATTCACTATTGACTATGTAGTGCGCGTCTGAAATGAGTTGTGCTAAGTAAGTTAGCCACAACAAAAGCAGTATACGGAATAAAAACCGTGACTCGAACCCGCATATTCGGCCTCTGAAAACCACACGAGAAAAAAAAAAAAAAAAAGACCAGGGTCATTTTCAGGAATCTAGCGCACCTGTTCCCGAAGCTTCAAGCGCGTCGCGAGTGAGTCGTTGTAAGTGCTGTTTAAATTGTTGTGTCGAAAAAAGAAAAAAGAAATTTCGCGGGATGCTATTGTTTCTGGTTATAGCCTTGGCACGAGCGACTTCAACAATTACACTCTCTGCTGCGCCTGTCAGAGAGCGAAGCGGCGGGGAAAGTGGACCGCCGGATATATTGATTAGGCGGATGATTGAGAGACGTTTCCCTCCGCACCCTTCTAGGCTTGCACTCGGGAATGCACGCAGAGAGGGCACAATTCAACTGTTGCAGACAGGAACGACGTGTTTTCATGATCCGCAAGCGCGACGCTTGTTTTGGTTCCCACCGCGGGGCGCTCCGTGACGACTCACCTTGGGACCGTCACTTCCGACAAGCGCAGCAACCATGCGCAACCGAGAGACGTTGGCACTTTGTGGACACTAAAATCGGGCAGCGTGCTAGAAAGGGTGTCAGACAATTAGTAGTTTGTTCCAGAGGATCTTTGCGAAGTTACGTTCGGGGTAAAAACCAATAAGAATATTTTACCGAGTGGGCCTAATCGTGCTTCCAGAGGCAGCCGTGTGGCAGGGGGACAGTTGTCGCCTACTTCTGCTCTTTTCTCTGTCCTCGTCGCGCCCATCATACTCTTCTTCTTTACATTAACATTACTAAATATTGAGAAGGTGCATGTATGGCATGAGAAACACAAAAATTTCAGTTGTCGCAAGACGTCAAAAGTGTAAAATAAAACGGTCACGAAGTGATGTAAACACGACAAACAATCAGGACACACAATACGCCCATATTCTTTCCCTCATCCATTTCCCCCAGCGCAGAGTAGTTGGCTAGAGGCGCCAGTACGACCTCTATGCCCAACTATCAATAAACTTTATATATCCAACGGTTAGCGATTGGCCAGTGCAATGGTTAGAAGCAAACTGCAAGTCGCGACGTGGAGAAGCTGAGGCGGCGCTGACGTTATGTTTCTGAGTGAGAAAAGAGCCATACCCATCGTGTTACGTGTGCGAATAAGCTTGCGGCAGTAATTAGCTCATCGCTCACTAATTTTAGTTTCTTTCCCAGAAAAAAAAACACAGAAAAGAAAGAAGGGCCCGTATTCACAAAACGCTCTTACGCTAGAATGGCTCTTAATTCCAGCTAATCCTGAGGCTGGACATATTACTAATTAAGGCGGTCGCCCAATTCTAAATGTCACATACGAACGAAAAGCTTTGTGAATTCGGGCCCGGAAGTCTGTCAAGCACGCTTTTTCTGTTCGCGGAAGATTAACATCCAAAACGGCGGATGTCGTTGAACGTACAAGGCATATGGGGTCAAATTCACAACGTTTTTCGTTCGTAAGTCCTCCTTGCCATTGACCGACCACATTCGCTAGTAATATGTCCAGCATCTGGACCTGTTAGAATTTGCTCTAATGAACAATTATAGCGTAATAGTATTTTGTAAATACGGGCCGTGGCGCTGAATGGACAAAGGTTTTTGTTGGTAAGAATTCTTTGCCATTGGGCCGAGGCCTGCTTCGCTAATAATACGTCCGATATCCAGATTGGCCAGCGCCTGCACTCCATGAACAGTTCTAGCGTAAGAAGTTCTTCGCAAATTCGGACTCTGCTCATACAACCGTTATCTCCCAAAGCTAGGAGAAGTGTCGTCATAGCCGAAGACTCTGGTTATTTCGACCACGCGTGTTTCTTGAGGGATATCTAAGTCCACTCTGGGTTCTTTCATACTGTTTCGATTCGAATGAAGCCGTCACGGTGGTTAGACGAACCCGCGACCTTGTGCTACGCAGAAGAGCGTCATTGACAATAATGACAACAATGAATTACAGCCGCGGTTATTTACAAACATTCAACTCGTCGTGTGAGCGGCGGTTGATTATCGTTACTGGCTGTCGGCTGACGCGAGTAAGAAAGACGTCTATATTCTTTCGCTCTAAAGTTCTGCTGCACTGCGGAAACTACAGCACGCGGCAGCTGTTCAGTGGTTCCATTCTCAGAGCTTTTCGGACATTTGAGCTCCCCGTTATTTAGCAGAACGCTGGCTTCTAAAATGGCTAGTTATCGATGCTAGCCAGCGTACACGCGTAAGCCTGATGTGAACAGCCTTTACTTGAGATAACCTCTTCGCTAGTTCGGTTATATTCCGCCAGGTGTTGTTTCGCCAGGTTGTGCAGTGCTGCACCGTTTTAGTGAAGCCTTGCGCGCAACGGCAAAAGAACAAAAAAAGTAATAAAAAAGGTCGCCGATAGGCGAGAAAATAGAAAGAAGAATAAAACAAGCACCAAAAAGAAAAAAAAATGCGCTTGCAGGAAACGAGTTTTTTTCTTCGTCCCGTCGTTCGCTCCGAAATATTCTCACCGAACGCGGAACGCTCTTTCTCAGCTAGGTGGCCTCCTCCGCTCGCCCCCTCTCCCGCGCCGTTATAACGCACGCCGCAACAACACACACACGCACAGACCCCGCCGCCAGCGAGGTATATCTCGCTCGCCCGTTTGTGGACACCCCTCCTCACCGGACTGGTCGAGTTTCCACAGCGCGCGAGCGTCCTACGGCTGCGAAACAACGCGTACGCAGAGTGCCACTTGCCATGTTCTCGGTCATCGTGTTCGTCGTCGCCGTCGTCTGCTGCTGCTCCGTTCAGCGGTGCGCAGCTGACGACGTCCGCGCGACGCCAGCGATGCCGTCGTCGACGCCGAACCCCGGCGGTGCCACGGAGGAGCTCAAGTCGGCCTCCAACGAGTCGCTGGTGGAGGCACCGCCTCCTCCAACGACGCAGCAGTTGGATCCGGACTACGGGGAAGGCGAAGACGACGCCGAAGATGACGAGGAGTCGCCGGCGAACGACGCACAGGTGACGGCATCCTCCGCTCAGTCGGTCGGTAGGGCGCTGCGTGGGTTTACTGTCTTTCGCTGTGCAATCCGACCTCCAGCGAAATTATGCGCACGTTTCCACGAGTCTCACGACGGGGTCTAATGCCTCGCCGTCGTGTCGTATTTCTTCAACATCTGCTAATTATAGAAGCCACATGCACACGTGCAGTGGCTCCGGCTGACGATTCTGAAAGCGAATCTAACTTCGTAGCGTTTGATCGTTAAAAGCCATAGGCTGACAACATGGTTATTTCTTCACCTCGGGGTGGATTTAGAGTTTCCTCAAATGAAGAAGAAACATTTAGGCAAGAATCTCAATGATAGCCGGAGAGACAATGGGGTCCGCGCAGAAACCATCGAACTTCCAGTGTCGTTCGAATACGGCACGAATATATCACACTATGCTGCCGTGTACGTTTTCTACACTACGTTCACTCTTTCGCGCTGTTCCCCACATTCCTACGTTTCAGAGTGTTCGTTCAAAAAAGAGCACGTTCATCAAGTCTTCCATCCATAATGGCAAACCTTTCGCCAGTCCATTGTAAAGTGAAAAATGACTGCATAGTGAACTTATTCAGTTTGTGCATGCGTTCTCAGCGTAAGGTGTCATGTACATACGGTCATTATCTGTGCGTATTTTGTTTCTTTTTTTTTTAGTAAATGTGTGTACAGGAGAAGTTGGCATCAAGGGTGATGATGCCCGGTACTCCTTCGCTTTTAGGCAAACACTACTTATAAAACATTGGCTCGATAAAACAAACAAACGAGTAAAAAAGTCGCAGACAGTACGTAACAAAAATAGACCGGCTAGAACAGACATAAAAAAGAGATACAATATCAATATAGAAGGTAAATATAGGTCCGAAAGCGCTCACGCAAAGTTCACATAAAGTTCAAATTGGCTTATGGTGTTGGGTTGCTAAGCACAAGGTCGCGAGATCAAATCCCGGCCAAAGCGGCCGCATTTCGATGGGGGCGAAACGCAGAAAACACCCGTGTACTTAGATTTAGTTGCACATCAAAGAACCCCAGGTGGTCCAGATTAATCCGCAGTCCCCCACTACGGCGTGCCTCATAATTATATGGTGGTTTTGGCACCTAAAACCCCATAATTTAAGTTCAAATTGGCGAATGTTGCGTGAGAACAGAAACTTGCACGGCAAGTAATGTCACTTAAGAATATAGTTTTATTCATGGTATAAATAAACTTTCTGAAAATTTTATTATTTGAAATATACAGATGCGAGCGGGAACTAATTTATATTTACACAGCACGAATAACGCTAACGCACAGAAGACGTTGTACTGATGCACAGACGCAGGCCGAACGATCGCTGCTTACTGGCTGGTTTAGTGAAAGAATTCACAGGGGCGAAAAAATGCGCACACGCGCCGCCGCCGCTCAAAAATACAAGGCACAAAGAATAAAAATAAAAGATTACTCAGTCAATCGCTGCCCTGCTTAACAATTTTCACATATCCCGCTGAACAATCACACGAACGCGTCTTGTCACTGCGCATAATATAGACGACATAACTATAGGCTCGAAATACACCTCGCGTGATTGATGCATAGCTAAGCCTCATTTGCCAACAGCTCGATTTAACCAATTAACGAAAGGCGAATTTTAAGAGACTAGGAAGCTTGAAACAGAGGCACATGGTCCTATGCGATTGCAAAGGCCTGGGAGAGTCGTCATGACTGAGCAAACCATCAGAATTGAAAGTCTTGTCGCCATATATCTCAAGGAGATTCCTGTTGAGACAAAATATTGCATTCAATCTTATCTGTATATTTAGATCAGTAAAGGAGCCCTTGCTAGCAGCTTACTCACTATATTCTAATGTTAAATTTAGAGACAATTGCTTCATCAAATTTAGTTCTTAATTCTGCTCATATGGCTACACACTCCAGCTGCAGCCGTTCCTTCATATGAGAGTAGAGATTTAATTTTCAACAGAAGTTTCCGCGCTTTACATGTATCTTATATGAACGTAAACCCTCTGGCACCATGAATTCAGCCGTGAAAAGAAAACACTTTTGTGTATGTAAATATGTGTACAAGTATACATATTTCATGCTTAAAGTTGATGCTAAGGGCAATGCACCAAGAATTATCTCGCAAGTCTTAATTGTGTCTCTCTAGACAAACGCAGGTAAGCAAACAAGTTGCCGCAGATTTCTTTCTTTTTTATTTATATATTTTTTGACCGCACAGTTTTGCCATAGCGCATATTATAGTTATGTAAATGCGCGCAGGCTTTCTTTGTGACGAGGTTGCATTAGTGGTCCGTGGAACTTACCATCCCTAACTAACCGCCCTTAGTCGGTAGGCTGGTGGTCTCTCCGTATCCCGGAAGCTCTCAGCACTTTCTCTCTTACGACCTTTGGCCCTGGACAATTATCATTCGACAAGTTCACTTGTCCAGCACAGCGCGTGTCTACCTAACTGGAAGAAAAAAAAACCATTAGAGCACACAATTGCGATGAATTCATTTGCACAACGCGTGTCTAGCTAATCCGGATTATTGTCAGCACTGCAGACCCGCAGGTTTTGACCGAAGCTGAATCAATAAATTTAAATATGTGGTCACCAGAGTTAGAGGGAGTGAAGTTTTAACTCTCTGGAGGCAAATAATGTACGCGCTGCAAGCGACGGTTGGCGCATTGTGAGATAACAAGACTGCGTATGAAGGAGTCAAGGCATTTCCAAGGATACGGCTATTTATAAAAGGTATGCACCTTCTGCGTTTTTGCATAACAAAGTGACGCACTTCTGGCCAGCAAGTCCAAATATTTTCTTACGCACACAAATCCGGTCGTATAGGAATCGTGTCTGAAAAATCCCTTAAAATCACACCACGAGAAACGGTCGACGGTTCGTGCTGTATTCTGGACAAACATTATGGTCAAGCATGTTCTCAATCCGATAGCGGAAACAGAGCATGTCCATACGCGTGAAGGAAATCTCAACCGTGTATACTACATAAGACAGTTGTGTTGCTTCGAGCAGCTTTGTCGAGAACGAAGTAAAACAAGCCGCGTTAGAATTTCAAATAAACTATAACGTCCAACACCACAATTGGCTGAAATCTTCTCTTAAGAACAATTCTGGCGTAAGAAGTTTTTCTGAATTTGAGCCCTGAGCATGCTTAACAACTTGACGTGACTCAGCGCACGGCCTATGCAACTGTGGTAGTTTTTACGCATACCCCCCTTCGTCTTTACTCTTTCTTTTTTATTCATTTTTTTTTGCAAGATAACGTCGTGATACAGTCCGTCAACGTAAATGCAGTGACCGTGAGTCGCATACAAAATGAGGAAAAAGCAGCCCCTGCTCTTAATGAGAGGGATTTTCGCGGCATTGTTCCAGCCTTGTGGCGCTCCAGGGTCACGTAATCTTTTTCGTTTCTTTTAACTGCTCGCGCTTTATAACGCGTGCAACAGTGTCTGTATTCTGCTGCGTGTTCACCAGAAGTCCAAATGCCCCCAAGGCGAAAAAAAAGAAAGAAAAGAAGGCGCGAGAAATGCTAGGCTAGGCGCTCATTGTATATGGAAACTGCAGCTTAAAGCACGACCACGCTTTTTTCTAAGCGCAAGTACACGCAACGTGCAGAAAAGGCAATTCGCCTGACAATTGCCCATTTGCGTTTTCGTTGCATACAGACCGCGAACAGCTAAGAGTCGCTCATCCCCGCTGAGTGTAAAAACCAAATGAATAATTAAAGAAGCATTCACGCCATGGTGTGGGCGACCAGTTGTCGCAGGCTCAGCGTATATATGACATTTTGCATCTGAACGTGACGGAGCGAGTTTGACCTCTGGTCAAAGCGACCACATTCCTTTGACGCGCAATGGTATAACTTTCTTTTGGCGAGCATTGGGCGCGCGTTAACGAACCCCAAGCTCTCTCACTGTGACGTCTCTCATCAACTGTGTTGCTTTATTGCACGTAACCCTATACACACAACTGTCTATATCTTATCCCTATTGAAAAAAAAAGAGAACATATCCCATGTTTCTTGTATTCACAATGCTATATGATTGTACGGGATACTGTGTGTAAATCCGGATGTTCCCATTTAATCCCGTGTGGCCATTAATGTTTATGGTATATACGGCATGGGGGTCCTTTTTAGTAGGCATTATTTTATCGCGCAGTTTCGAACAGTTACGTCGAAATGGGTGGATACAATATAGAAAATTACGACTTCGACAGCCGATTATTCTAGTCCCCCCTTAGGTAGTGCTATAACAATCGCGAGCCGCAGAGGAAATGTGAAAGATACAATCTCGGGCTGTGAAACAAAAAGTAATATTATAGGAATAGGTGCTTAAAGTCTCTGGAAGGACTTTTTATCGAAGTAATTAAAGCACTTCTCCGTGTCTCTCGAGAGCCGTCCGATATATGTCGTCCGATAGCTCGCTGTCCTTCCTTATTACACACTTCAAGTATTGTGTGCTACAGCAAGGCATCCCTGTCCCGTACGCTACGTTTTTTTTTTTTTTTCTGTCGCAGATAGAGAGAACAGCGGGATAATTAATTGCCGCGAAGTCCCTGCAAGTACAAATTGCTGCTGTCAGACTAATCCGCAGCGTGATGGCGGAGCGAGGGCGTCCTGCCAAGGCACTGCGATAGAAATACTCCGAAAATAATTATTATATTAGTGAACAGCTGTCAAACATTGGAGGCCGCTCACCTGTGTGAGGCGCAAGGTCGCTTACACGCGGGACATGCTGCTCGCAGGACCTTATTGAGTTAACAAATGGCCCAAATGGAACAACAGCTAACGACTTTGTTGCAACCCACTCGGCCCTTCATCACAAGGCAATTCGTTATACATATTTCAACTCGACAAACTATCCCGCGGCTTGCTTCGTTCCCTTCCTCCGCTCGCCACCGTCCGACTAACTGCCGGCGGAAAAGAGATGCGCCTGAGTTACTGCGATGCTATGCACTTGCGGCCAGCGTAGCGGAACGCTGGGCTGCGAAGATAGTGGTCTCATTAGAATGAGTTACGGCAACGTAGAGGGCAACCTACTGCGGCCCAGACTCCGCGAGGCATCTCTTGGAACATGTCCCGATTACTCGCTTGTGGCGTGCCGCATATGCGTTTTGCAATTTTGTAATGATGGGCGCAACTCTGCAGTTGCGTCTTAATGACCGCTGTAACCACGGTTGCGTGAACAATGTGAAGTTTTATTGTCTGTACGTTGGGCACGTGCGGTAGATCAGAAACGTCGGGCCATTGGTGACGAACGAAAAATCGCGCGCATGCGAAAACGGGCACAGAGGCATGAGACGGCACAACGCTGACTAAGACAAACAGTGAGAACGCCTCTAATGGGAACGCCCTTCCTGACTTCTTATATTTATATATGTCTGCCCTCTTTGAAACCCTTATGCCCCCAACCCAGTGCAGGGTAGCAAATCGGGAACTCTTATCTGGCTAGGCTTCCTATACGCGGCAATAAATTTAATAAAATAAAATAAACTATATTCTCTAAGATCGACGTCTTCTTCATGGTTGAAAATACTGCAAGAACAATTTACGGCCTGTTTTCATTTACAACTTCCTAAGTCGTAGAATGAATTGCCTCAGCACATACCTTTAGCAACATCGCTCTGCATTTTCAAACACAAGCGTCGTTCGCATATCACTATCAGTGAATAAATATTAACTGATAACATGTACAATCATACTCATGAACGGTCACACTTAATCACAATACCTGCGTTTTGGATTTAAACGCTTTGCTATCAGACATATGAAAAAAAATTTTTTTTCATCTTTTTTGTTGGCTTATCTTTCCTACCTTGTACCCAAGTGTGTTACACCTTAGTTGAGTTAGTACTTGCTCTGAAAGTTTCTTGTACCTTACGTGCGCATGTTCTGTGATTTCATATTGTATTTGTCAATGGTTTGCCGAATCTCAAGTGATCATCACTGTTAACACAAAGACCCCTCTCACAACCAATACTTGAGTTTTGGGACCCCAACTGCATATATTCACGTATGTATATACACGTATAATAAAAGAAGCAATAAACTTCCTCCTCCTTCTTTATTCTCTTTATTTCCTCTATTTCAAGCTATCTCTTAACTGCAAAAGGGCGCTATATATGGGATATATGTACACACGTTCATGATAAACATGCATTGCACATGGCAACACTATATACAATGCTCTATCGAAGTTTGAATACCTGATCTGAGAAAGTGCACTTCTTAATTCGATAGTTTCAGGTCGAACCGTGGAGCCGATACACTGCGCTCCTAGTCTGTGAGTAATTTCGGCTTCGATTAATTCGCGCACTTGCTTGCTTTTATTTTTGATGGTGATTTCTGCTTCATGACAAAGTGGCCGATATACGCACTTGCCACAGTGCAATGCAAGAAAGCAATTCTTTTGGTTTCTTATTGTTATTGTGTTTTCTTAATCTTTCATTACCGCGTTTCGATATGAGGGAGAGAGAGAAGTCCTATAATGACTGATGATCTTAAAAACTTTGAAATAAGCCACTCATATATTTTACATAAGTGAACTAGTATCAATATACTTTTTAAAAAAACTGCGATGTTCAGTCTAAAACTTACAAGAACGACGACTTGAATTCAGCTGTCCTATTTTTGTCAGTGTCTCGCAATTCCAAGTCCTCGAATATAAGACTGTCCTGTGCTGTCCCCAGTGTACTTTGTTTTGCCTCTGCTGAAGCGTTAGGTTGGTTGGTTTACTGGGTTCCCGCATTATTTTAACTTCAGCACTTTCTTTCGGCGTTGCACAAAAGCTCAACACAACGAGAGAACACAACGTCATCTGCATTTTCTAAAATGCTTCTTGTGCACACTGCTCCACGAGAATATTCAGTTTACCTTGTCAAAGAGGAAAATATTTAGTGCCGAACGTTGGTGGAACTTAGGTTCATTGCCAAGGTTTTAATATAGTGATCCAATAACATATAAATAACCACGATACGCTCATGAGGCACGCCGTAGTGGGTGACTTTGCAGAGAACACTCGGAAGAAAGATATCAGAACTCGCAACTACGTATTCGACGTGTTCGTCAGTAAGGCACGAAACCATCAGTAAATACATGTGATCGTCTCAGAAGCCTTCAAAAGCAGCGCAGCGTAGAAAGCGTTTCGACATCGTTCTTAAGTGCTTTCCGTAACGAAATAAAAAGCGCTACCTATAGCTGCGCGAAATACCTGCCCATCCACTTTCTGGAGACTTTCGGCACGTAGTATGCGAAAAACACGAAAACGGGATATCCGGTGCACAGCTGTTTTAGGCTCCGGTGCCACAGTTGCGAAACACGCGCACGTAATAAAAATGAATACAGACGTGTGAAAATTTCGAGGTGCGCTCAATTTTTTGTTGCACATGTACGGTGCACGCGTGACCGCATCTGCGCACGTGCGCCTCAAGTACGCTGAAGAGGCGTCAGCTCGCGTACGCATCACTGAAGAGCTCCCAAAGGCAGGCACAGCATTCGAAGCGATGGTGCGTAAGATGGAAAGGGGGAGGGGGGGGGGGAGGGAGGGAGGGGTCATGAGATGGAGTAAAGCGTGTCAGTGAATCGCGCATTCGAAATTTGTTTACGCATTACCGACGCGTACGCCCGCACCCAGACAAGCAACCATATAAACAAGACAAAAACAAAAGCGAGCTATCGCTTACAAATAAGAGTGCTTACAAGCTGTCTTAACAAATCTGTGCAACGCTATGGAAGTGTAAATGTGCGTCATACGTACAGGAGAGCTGCCTATACAGTTCCCTACGTTTCTATGTGGTCCGTGTCGTCTGTGTTCAAAACAAAAAAGCAAACAGACGACATCTTAAGGACCTCGGTATGACGTTAAAGCAACATTTGATCGGCGAGTGTGAACAGTTACTGACACGCGGTTTTTGAGCCGTGAAAGCAATGGTGTCGGTGGCTGCTTGTGAACTCTTCGCGGCTTCCGTAACGCTGCACGTTTTTGAGCGAGCCAGAGCTCTGCATCCTTTTCTATCCATCCCTGAAATGCCTCGACTTCCCCCGTGCCGCTGTCAGGCGCGAAGGAAACAAAATATAGAACGAGGCTGGCTTAAAAATGGAGTCTATGTACACTCATGCGGTCCTCAAACGTTGATTTTTTTTTCGTTTTCTCGATTCATATTATGTTTGCCGGGCCCTGTGAGAAAAAAGTAAACACACACGCAGACGCGAGGCGTGCGTCAAAAGTCAGCGCAGTCGTGACCGAATTCTCCGAGAGCCAAGCTCTCAGTGCCCTTCAGCGGAGAACATCGCTTCGCTCTTTTCTTTCCTTCTTTGCTTTGGCGCATCTTGTTTTCTTTCTTTTTTTTTTTTACTTGCGGATAGGACACAAAATTTTCATAAATAAAGAAGTGTCTGCGACGCATAAGAATGTTGGGTTGGTTTCGGGGGTAACGTTAAAGGAGAAACTACATGTTTGTTTTGCAACATCTAAGGAGACGACGCGCCTTTCCAGTTTTGTCTGTGCTGTTAATAATGCAGTTAAATCACAGCGCTTTATACACAAGGGAATGCAGAAACGAGACGCACAGGGTGCTGACTTTCAACTGACTTAATGGCATAGGACACACATACTTATAGAAACTTGTTGTACAGAATGATAAAAAAACAGAAAACGATACAGCATTGTTAAACTATCGCACGAAAGCAATATGTTTGTCAAGTAAGGTAATGGAGGTGGCGACATTGCTTGTCGAGGCCTCCTGTCAATTGGTGGGACTTTTTCAGGGCGTTCACAAAGTACATATTTGTCACGCTTGTTTTGATTAGCTTCGAATGTACGGATTCATACTTCATACATGTTGGCGCGGATCATGCGACCAACTTGTGTGGTTAGATTTTAATGTCAGTCTCAGGTCAAGAAATCTAATGCTATCTTTTTCTGGCAATTCATGCGTAATTTCTAGAAGACGCAATCATTCCTTGAAAACTGCTAAGATATCAATAACACCCGCGTCTAACGAAGCCTCATGCTTGTGAGCTTTTCAAATAAAACTACGTAATCGTCTGGAAAACTAAAGAATTTTAAAATAGATCAATTAAATCTTTTAACGCAACCAAAAAGACACTTGTCCTGGGAAGTCAAAACCAAAATCAATAAAGAAGAGCGCAATGCAGGAGCTTATGCAGACACCTTGTTCTTGCAAATAAATGTTGTCCGCCCACTCCACGTAAAGGGAGCTCAGGTAAAGACAGAACCTCTAAGAACCTCTCAACAGAAATCCATACACTTTTTCTCGAATTGACTAACTCCCATGCGATCTGTGCACTCTTCTACGGAATGTAATATATGAGCTTTTGGTGATGAATAATACAAATATTTTACATCATACGACAAGGTTATAACTTGCAAGATTGCGCCATGAGCTCCTGATAGAACCTGCTACTTCATAACCATTTCCCAAAAAAGGGTCGTCAAGTGGCAAAAGCTTCAACTTGTCTTGTATAAAACAACCTAAGCTCCCCTGCCATGGTCCTCTTTCAGATACAATGACCCTTAACGAAGAGTAAATCTTGTACCGTTTTAACGCTAAAGATACTTCTAGGAACTTTTGTTTGTTATTGCTAACTGTTCTAACGAAAGCTTTTTACACAGCCTCTTCGATTATTCTTGTCTATTCTGACTGCGTAAAAGGCTTTTGTTAGAATAGTGAGCTAAAAGCATTGACAGCGAAAAACAATAGTTCTTAGAACTGAACCACCGATTGTGATACAACGCTCAGGATGTTCACTACGTCGGCGTCTGCAGTCTTCAATTTTTGTCCTTCTCTTAATCTTTTCATCTCCTTTCACCTTCTCCCAATGCAGGATAGCCAACCGGGCTCAATCCTGGTTAAGTTTCCTCCATTTTTCTCTCTCTATTTACAGCGACAGCACTTACGATCTCGAAAGAGGCTTCGCTAACTCCGTTCCGTTACACCACGGCAAGCGTGGTTATGTCGCCGTCGTGTCGCGGTTGTGTCGTCGTCGTCGTTGTTGTTGTCATCGTATCATCATCAAGCCACCGTCGTTGTCATCCCGTTGTCCTTGTGATCGTGTCGTCGCCGTCGTCATCGTAGCGTTGTCGCCATTGCATACAGTTCGGGAGCTCCCCATGGATTGCAGGAGTTTCGCACATTTTTGGAGGCGTCGGGTGAAGTCGGCGGATCAAAAACTACTTCGGAGCCGAGGGAATCGCTTAAGGCTACTGATATTGTTTCATCCTTTCATCTTTCTTATTTTCTGTAATATTCTGCGTTTTCTTTTTCACGGTGGGAGGATATTAGTTCAAGATAGCAGGCTTTCACTATCCCATTTCCGCAAACGATGGCCACTTCATAAACATCGATAAGAACTACTACGAAGCGTCATTTATCTCATTAGACGTAATGTGTTTTTAAATCTCTTTTCCACCTTGTAGGATAGCAAACTTGGATTTCTCTGGTTAATTTTCCCGCTTTTTCTTTGTCGCTCCTTCTTTCTCTGGACGTCAGGAGCAGATAACAGATAATTAGCACTCTTGAGTCATGACAGGACTTCATGCAATACCGTCACTCAAGCATCATATATATTAAGAATGTGCCACATTCATGAACATTCAATCAAATATCGAAGAAATATAATAAACATATATCCCTTATAAAGACGAAGAGCGTTTCTTTTGTGAGAATTTCGCGTACAACCCGATATGAAACAGAAGGTATGCCTACGCACATGTCAAATTCCATTCACTTTCGGACGCTTTATCTCCCGCTCATTCCAACAGAACCGCTGCCGTCCGCAAAGCAGGAGCCGCCCCCGCACCTATATGTAGTCGCGGTACATCGCACTCACTCTACCCACAGAGAGCGAACACAACATGACGACGACGTGCCTGGATACAGCTCACGTATCTCGAATGGCCTGTTCGAAAGACGCGGTCTCGAAAGACGCGTTCACAAAAAAAAAAAAAAAAAAAAAAAAAGCAGAAACAAAGGGGGAGGGGGGGGGTGCTCTTGAGAATCCGAGAATCACGGCCCGCCGAGCTTCAGGAAAGGAAGGATGCTTTCGAAACGAAATGGTCAAAAATTACTTGGAAAATAAAAATAAAGCACGAAAGCAATGCACGTCAATTTTTGTATGCGTGGGTGCTCTGCCTATAGAGTTTGCGAAGGGCAAATCTGCACAGATCTGTACAGCGTTTTGCAGTGAACTGTAAGTGCAGACCGTATCAGACGAGAATTGACATAGTGGTGCGCATCAATTACTGTTTTTTTTTCTCTCTCTCTCTTTTTTTCCCCTTCTTTTCTTCTTTTCTAACGAGGCGAGCCACTTCAAGTTCGCGAGCGACTGGTTTGCGAAAGTACCTCTGCCCGGGGCTCAAAGGGCATCGCATCATCCTATATGCTGGCACACGTGCTCAGATCTTAGCCGTAACGGAGGAGATTCAATTTCTGACGAACGAAGTGGCACTCATTTGCCGTGCCTTATATCGCGATGCGCCGCTGCGTTGCCATCATACAGCAGCCCTCATGACGCAAACCGAGTGAGACGGCTGTCAAATGTCAGCGCGGGCGGACGCGTAGCAAAGACGGGAAGAATCGTTTATTCGTAGATGTGGCAACGTCAGTTTCCCCTCCTGTTAGATGCCAACATAAGTGCATACACCGGGAGCTAACTTTCTAGAGTTTCTTATTGCGACAACACTTTGCTTTTAAATTAACTTGAAGGACTTTCTCCCGCCAAGTCACCTCAGAGTCGTATAGGTTAACAGAATAATCTCGTTTTGCGAGGCAACCACTTAAACTGATCGTGCGTCGTAGAAAAGGACGAAAAAGCAAGGGTCGTCAACTCTGTTCATGCTGTAGTGAAACAAGAACACTATAAAAAAAACGACACGTTACAGAGAGCAGCGCCGAATTATGTGACGCAGCTAGCGTCTAAAAGGGACTGTAATTTGATCACAATTATCAAGACTTACACTGACACTATCTAACATAACTTGAACTATTCAAATTCACGAAAAACTTGAACCATTACTTTCCCAATTTTATGAAAGGATTTCGAAGAGACGGGTCTTCCAGTGACGGTGCTGTTGACTGCGATACAGAAAAAAAAATTTACCGCCGGCTATAGTCGAAGCTGTTTTCCTGGACATTAAGGCCGCATACAACAATGATGCGCTTCAACATACAGGCGTTGGTGGCCTGCTATATGCATGGATTGTTAGTTATCTAAGTGGCCGCACCGTGTATGTGTCGACAACATTGCTCTTTTCCACTTCCTTGCCCTTTTTCTGGTCACCTCTCACTCTCTTCAACAACATTCCTCTGCTTTAAGAGAGTCTTTCGCATTCCACGTTTCGCAGCTGTTCGAAGGCCCTTCAAACTATCTCGCTTTCTTTCAACCAGTTTTCAGCACCTTTGGCATTCCTTACCTTGCAGCCCTTACAAGTTCTTAGGGTCGAGTTTCTGAATGTCCGTCGCTTCTCCGATGACAAACATATCAAGACCGCTGAGCGGCTTCAGCATTCACCGCGGATTGCACCATCTGACAATGCGGGGCTGCAAAATCTTAAGCCGTGTTGTGCCCATTGACGTATAAGTGTAGAAAATCAATCGACTGTATGTAGAACCATATAAATAATTTTCGCTGCGTATTATATGAATAGGAACTTACTTTATTCCTTCGCTTTCTTCTTCAAGTTAAAAACTTTTTATCGTCAGCAACAGAAAACAAAAGAACATCGGGTTGATTCTCAGCGCTTTTTTTTTTCGTAAAAACTGTATATTTTCCTGCCCACTTTGCCATCGTCTCGCCCGCTGTCCATTTTGACTGGTGTCCAGTCTTACAGAGCATTTTTACGTAAGAACGCCTTTCTAATTCCTTAATTACGTAATTACGCAACATCTGAGTTACGGTGACGGTCGTCGGTTGAGCTTCTTGTCGGTCCCTAGACAGTCATCCTGTCTAGGGGGCGACAAGAAGCTGTTCGTCAGTGGTCAAGAAATCGTCGTCAATCGTCAATCTCGCATCAGTACGACCATGTTGTCAGTTTCTCCGCTCTAAAGGACGACCAGCGTCGTCCTGGAAGCTTCTCTTCCTTGTGGTCACTCTTCTGTTCACTGGCGTTATCATTCAACCATGCATTAGCTCACCAAGTTCTCTACTCTATTGAATAACATTTACTTCATCAGTTCATGCATAGCAGACGAGGAGGATGTTGCCACGCACTTTCTAAACATGGGGATCGTTGGAACATT